>NC_043007.1:61804554-61824554 GCF_006345805.1 Octopus sinensis | reverse complement strand
GAGAGTAGGGAAAGGGAACCATGGGAACATATTCGTTTACTGAAGGAATGACTTTTTAAGATTATTTTCAGAGAACGTTACAAAAGTATAGGATTTATTTCCTTTGTCTAAAGGTAGACAAGATGTTTGAGTTTTCCATATTTATTTAATTTTAAAGTCATCATTTATTTGAAAAAGCGTAGAGGGGTTGTATAAAGAAAGAATGTAGCATGAACGCACTAAAACAAACAAAAAATATAAAATAAATAGAATTTTAAAAATAATTGTAGCAAAGCTTACACGCTTACATGCTTCACAGCTTTTCTTCCGACTCTACGTTTTGGGTTCAAATGCATTGAGGCCAATTTCGCCTTTGATCTTTTCGGGGCGATAAAATAAGTACTACTGGGGTCGAAATAATCGATTTACAACCCCTTCATAAACTGCTGGCTTTGTGCCAAAAGAAACATTTTCCTACACAATAACTGTAATGTGAATAATTCTTATAACATGTTTAACCACAACAACACTAAAAACAATAACAACTTTGTAAATGTAATTCTTAATAAACAAATAAAATAGTGAAGAAGAGCAATTTTAGCTTTGCTGACGCTGCCAGTCACAGAAAGAATTTGATGGAGCAGTTAGCTGAGAAAAATTCGTTTGGCAGAGTTATGAACCAACTCTTTGCTAGAACCTTTCATTCAAGAGCTTGTGACAAGGAAATTTACCTCCTTTTGCATCGTCATTCCTCATAAAGAACAATAATAGCTAGACACGGCTGAAGTGTTGGGAGATGTCTCCTCTATCGACCATGCAAAGCCCTACGGGGCTAAAACAAACCGAACTGGTATGTCGCACACAACGCTTGGATCGATGAAGTTCAAATATTACCGTCAAGGATATTGGCTCGTCATTACCATTGTGCTACAATATGCTACAAAGAGGAATGCCGAGGTAATAAAAGACGGCATGTGATCGGTGGGGGTCTGAATGGAATACAAGTCTTAATAACATTAGAAGGCCACAAAACACAAAAGAAAACGACATGTAACTGATGGTGAAAGGCTGCAAGCCTAGCGGCTACACCTGAAGGAGTGAAAGGAGTTATCTCCCCTGGAGAACTCGTGAAGTGAAGACAAAGAGAGCAGTAGAGCAAGCAACAACAGCTGATCCCGAATGTTTCTGTTTCAATAGCACTGCAAGTCATATCACCATTTACAGCTTGAAGGGCGACAGGAAAACTTGCTATATTTTCAACTCGCAAAACCGACAACCAGGAGCCAATTGCCCAGTAAACCGGGATAACTTCTCTTAATATTTGCACCCCCTACAAATTATTATATGAAAAGCAAATGAAGGACAGATCATTGGATTAAACCTTCGGAGACAGTAAAATAAAAGCAAGGGAAAAACAATTGAGCCGAAACAAAGAGCATATAAAATCTTCCCTTCCAAGGAACGACATTAGAGTTGTAGCCCTGTGAATAAACAACATGTCCCTGTGATCAAAACTGGCGTTCTAAAATAATGATGGTGTGCTGCAAAAAGAGGCGGATTTAGGATCAGATTTAAAAAGACATTGAACTTATAGGAGATTGCTTAAAACCACAAAAGTTGTTTTTCACATCATAGAGCAGGCTTCCCCCGAGGACTCAGAATGCATTTTTGCTACGTCCAATGCAAAAAGGGTTCACGAACGGATTTTGTGCTCAGCAGGTTACAATACATAGAAATGTGATGGTGCTATCAGATGTTCTCGATGGTTCTCATGGCTTTACTATCGAAGCCGTCGATCCTCTTTTCCAGGGTCTTCGTGAGGGGCTACATTTCTGCTCGATAATATTATTTCTTTTCTATGTACAACATAGTCCTTCAGACTTCAATATCGCAGTACAAGCGGTGTCTTCTGAGTTTAGCGATCCTCAACCTCCTTCCTTTCTTGATAGACAGAGTCTATCGATATTACTTTTAGAGTAGTAAGGGCTAGGCATTGGGAGCAGTTTCTTAATTCTTTTATCTAAGTTATGTATCTCTATCTACTTCCATTTTAGAAAAAGGAGCAGTGTATCTTAATACTGCCAGGACCCACGTATTTATTGCTTTAATTATATTCCCTCCGTTTAATTTTCTTTCGAACACCTCCCTAATTCTTCTTTTGTATTCTTTGAATATTTCTCTCTCGTTTCTTCTTCCAGGACCCCTAGTTGCTTGTTTCATTCATTATTTCTCAACAATCTAATGATAGTGTCTTGTGCTGATTTTATACCTTCAGAGCCTATCTTTCGGCCTTGCTTCATAATTAACACAGCACACTTATTTAACTCAAACTGCATCCCAGTACCCTTGATAAAACATTTACTGTTTGGATAAGAAAATGTTGGTCTCTTTTCACTTTAAGCATGCAATTTGAGTGCATTCATATAATGCATGTGATTTATTTTCATTTTGGCTTCATCAAATTCATAGGCTGGCCTGAATTTTCTCAGACGAAACAAAACATAAAAGGGAGAGAGAGTCTTCCTGAGATACACCCATGCGTATTTTAACGTTCCCCAACGATTCCATCGCGCATGTTACTTCTGCTTTCCAAGCTCTCGTTACTTTTTTTAAAGATCTCTTTATTTCTTCAATGCCTCCGATCATCCACAAGCACTCTAGTATACCGACAGTACGGCACATTGTTGTAAGCCTTCTTGCAATCTATCCATCCAATACCCAAGTTCTTCTTTCTTTTTCTTATCTTTCTTTCTTTCTTTCTTTCTTTTTCCTTTCTTTCTTTCTTTCTTTCTTTCTTTCTTTCTTCTTTCTTTCTTCTTTCTTTCTTTCTTTCTTCTTCTTCTTCTTCTTCTTCTTCTTCTTCTTCTTCTTCTTCTTGTTATTATTATTATTATTGAGTGAGAGAGCTGTGCATGTCATCAAAGTGACACTGGGGTAAAATATACGAAGCCCAATATACCCATCATGACTACCCGTCTGATAAGGGTACACCAGGCACATGCATCACAACCATATGTGCGCGACATGGTGATCTCATATCAAGATAAACAGCACATGACCTTGCAGGTGGGGCCCAGTTAGAATTTTCATCAGGTTGAGTAGCCCATCCCGCTCAAAAGGTCCTTGAATAAGGGTTGTTTAACGATGTTGAAAGAACCACCCATGTTTCCAGAGGTGAATTATTCAAACCCCAAAGAATCCCTCTCAACACATGGCTATGATGCTCCCCCACTACTTCTGCTCGTGATCAGAGATGCACATATCGTCAGCCACTAAGGGACATGCTCAACTGGTTAAGGTCAAACAACTGACAAGCAAATCTGTGGTATTGAGCAGAATATTTGCTGTAGCCCATCTTTTATACCAAGACAAAACAATGTACATGATAACACTTCCAATCAGTTAAGATCAGAAGCCATGAGAGCCACTGCCTGGTACTGCATCAGGGCATTTATTATTATTATTATTATTATTATTATTATTATTATTATTATTATTATTATTATTATTATTATTACTATTATTATTATTATTATTATTATTATTATTATTATTATTATTATTATTACATAGAGGCGGTGAGCTGGCAAAATTGTTAGCATGCCGGGCGAAATGCTTAGCGGTATTTCGTCTGCCGCTACGTTCTGAGTTCAAATTCCGCCGAGGTCGACTTTGCTTTCATCCTTTCGGGGTCGATAAATTAAGTACCAGTTACGCACTGGGGTCGATGTAATCGACTATCCCCCTCCCTCAAATTTCAGCCTTGTTCCAATAGCAGAAAGGATTATTATTATTATTATTATTATTATTATTATTATTATTATTATTATTATTATTATCATCATCATCTTCTTTCAATTGTTTCTATTCCTTGCCGAGTGTCTTCCCAAGACCCAGAGCAGAGAAACACACTGTATACATTGGCAGGCCATTAAAATAAACGCACCAAATTGTCCATTTACAAAGTCATGTGACAGGAGAAAAGGGGAAGAAAGACAGAGAGAAAAATAAAAAAAATAAAAAGTAAAAAGTGAACAAAGAAAATCAAGGGGAAAAGAGGAAAGAAAATTCACAGCGTGTGACGTTCCAATTAAGACAATCTTTTGCACTTCCTGTATGGATGGTAAGCCAGGAATCGTTCTTGAGTAATTTTCAGTTCCTTTTTTGAACATTCCAAGAGCTAAAATTATTGGTATTGTAACCGTCTTGAGATGCCACATCTTTTCGATTTCGATTAGCAAGTTTGTATTACTACTACTACTACTACTGTTATTATTGATAGGATAAAAGTAAGCTCCAACTAGCCGACGCAGTGATTCGGGTATCATTCCCAGATAAAGCTGTTGAATATCCCATATATTACTGATGTCCTTCAGAAACGATAAACGGCGCAGCATTCCATTGCCTCAGTAAGGGGCCTGGTGGTTCTTTGACAAATCATTATAGTGCAGAATATCTTTAGATGATATACCACGCTAGTTTTATGCTACCATGCTGTGGTGTGCAACATTAAACCCGTTTCAGCTGTTACATACACCTATATCAGTGTGTGTGTGTGTGTGTGTGTGTGTGTGTGTGTGTGTGTGTGTGTGTGTGTGTGTGTGTGTGTGCGTGTTTGTGTGTGTGTTTGTGTGTGTGTTTGTGTGTGTGTGTTATACACATACATACATACACTCGTGCTCACATATATACATATATTCATATAGAGATACTCAGATATGTAAGAATGTATGTGAGTGTACGCATATATTGTTTTCTTTATGGTTTGCCTGAGTTTCTGCGTTTGTATGCCTGACATTTATTCAGTGATAGAGGATGGTGTAAACAATATTACATACTTATCAAACAAGTGGCAGGAAGTAAAAACGAATAAGAGAAACAAAGGAAACAGTGCCTGCAGCGAATGTATTATATTACTAAACCATGCCGCCCTCTCATGGGTGGAGTAATGCAGGTAAGAATCCATATCGATAAACATGTCGGGTGATGTATGAAATTAATACGTTTCAAATATATTTATTTGACTCTGAGTGAACCAACCATTACCCATGGGTTTCATTGTTCTCGTATTAGACATTGCTTTTATAAGAATATTAATATTTCTCCTTGTGAAGGCGGCGAGCTGGCAGAATCGTTAGCACGCCGGGCGAAATGCGTAGCCGTATTTCGTCTGCCGTTACGTTCTGAGTTCAAATTCCACCGAGGTCGACTTTGCCTTTCATCATTTCGGGGTCGATAAATTAAGTACCAGTTACGCACTGGGGTCGATGTAATCGACTTAATACCTATGTCTGTCCTTGTTTGTCCTCTCTGTGTTTAGCCCCTTGTTGGTAGTAAAGAAATAGAAATAGGTATTTCGTCTGCCGTTACATTCTGAGTTCAAATTCCGCCTTTCATCCTTTTGGGATCGATAAATAAAGTACCACTGACGCACTAGGGTCGATGTAATCGACTTAATCCTTTTGTCTGTCCTTGTTTGTCCCCTCTATTTTTAGCCCCTTGTGGGCAATAAACAAATATGAATCTTTAGCATGCCGGGCTAAACGCTCTGCAGCATTTTGTCTGTCTTTACGTCCTGCGTTCAAAATCCACCTGGGTCGGCTTTGCCTTTCATCCTTTCGGGGTCGATAAAATAAGTAATAGTTTATCACTTATTCCTTTTCCCGAAATTACTGGCCTTGTACCTAAATTTGAAACCAATATTTCTCGTTCTGAAAACTTACTATTTTCATATGAACGCCCTCAACCATTCAAGCACGAATTGAAGAAGAAAAATGAATTAATCACTTAACAAAAGGTGTTTTTCCTATATTTGTTTGGTCACTGCACTCTGGTGAATATTGCTGCGTTATATTCCACGAGAGTTCATTGACCACCAAGCTAGATCTTTCGCAATTAACCTTTATAGTTATGCTCTTCTGCTGTCTGCCACTTGTGGAAAGCACCTTATCGCAGTATAGCGCTTCAAAGAATGTAACAATAATAAAAAAAATAATAATGGTTTCAGATTTTGGTACAAGGCCAGTAAGTTCAAGCGAGAGGGTAAGTCTATTATATCGAGCTCAATTGGTTTTTATTTTATCGATCTCGAAAGGATGAAAGGCAAAGTCGACCTCGGTGGAATTTGAACTCAGAACGTGAAGACGGGCCAAATACCTATTTCTTTACTAATCACAAGGGGCTAAACTCAGAGAGGACAAACAAGGACAGACAAACGGATTAAGTCGATTATATCAACCCTAGTGCGTAACTGGTACTTATTTAATCGACCCCGAAAGGATGAAAGGCAAAGTCGACTTCGGCGGAATTTGAACTCAGAACGTAGCGGCAGTGGAAATACCGCTAAGCATTTTGCCCGGCGTGCTAACGATTCTGTCGACTCGCCGCCTTAATGATAATAATAATTCTTCCTGGTTTTATTGGCCACAAGGGCTAATATAAATCAAAACATCTAAGGACAAATACAGGACGATGAAAAACAAAGGATTTTGTAAAAAGAAAGAGGTTCGTGTAAACGTTAAAATAACAGAGAAAAATATAACAAGTAAAACTCCCAATAGGGGGAGGCACTTTGAAAGGTTACTCGTGGAAAAACCCATAAAAGCCACGGGAACCTGGTCAAACGGGAAGATAGCCACTTCTTTTATATTCCTTCTTATTTACAGGTATAATCTTAGAACTGGTCCGTTCATACTGGCCATTTTACCGACATTCACCCACCTTTCAACACATTTGCTACGAGCCAACACTTCCCTCTCTACTCTCACCTTCCTTTTCAAGTGGAACTTGAAAACGTTGATGAGGCCTTGGCCAAAAGGAAAGTGTCTGACTTTGGCCCTTTCAAACGGCTCCACCATACCATTTCTTTCGCTACAACCACCAGACAAATGAAAATTGCCTTGCCTTCCCGGTTAAAGGAGGTCGGGGGCGAAATCTTTACTATGGATTCACGCGACAGTAGCTGTTTGACATAAACCCATAGGTCAGCAATACTCGGGCACTGAACAAGTGCGTACAGAACGGTTTCGTCGCTCTAGGCGCACCACGGGCAGTCCCGACTAACGGCACTTCCGTGCAGGTGGAGTTTATCCCGAACAGGCAGTGCCTCTCAGTAGCACTGCCAGTCGAGGGACTTTTGGAAGTTATCCATGGGTCCCGGCCCGAAAGTCCTTCCAAACAGACTGCTTAGCTGGTCGTCGTCGACGCCTAGAGTTTCCTCCGAGAACGTCGTCGCACTTTTCCACATAGTCGGCTACACAGACCCTCTATAGAACGCTAGAGTGGAACTACAACCGATCGCATTGCCCACCTGGCGGAGGGCGGTGAGAGCTTGACGGCACTCGAGGTGCCAAGCGCCCTTCCTCGGTCTACGTTTAATCCAAGATTGCAGCTCGGTCAAAGAGACGAGCTGTAGAAAGTAGAGCCTGACGAACGGCGATCACACCTGCTCACCGTCCAGGAAACGTCTGAGATACCGTAGCCTGAGCACATATCTGCGCATCAGCAACCACGGCATGCAAGGCCTCCGTTCAGCGGCTGTTGACAGCAGATGGAGCGCCTGACCAGTGATACGTGACCCTTCCACAGAAAGTCGAAGAGCAAGCGTGTCAGCTTAGTCAACCAGCGGTCGGGACAAGGGACGACGGTCATCGCCACCTCCGCTCGACCTTTCAAAGACAGCTTCCTCTCGGCCCATTTCTGGGTGAGATTGGCCACTCTGTTCGTCACCTCGTCCCAGTTTTTCTCCAGCTGGAGGTCCGGACCGAAACAGACCACGACACTGTTGGACGGCATAAACTTGCCCCTCCAGATGCCCAGTTGCAAACCCACGGACTTTTCTGCGTTAATTTTCGCACCTGTCACCGCTTCGTATTCGCTTAGCGTCTCGCCAATCAGGTCGATGTGCCTGTGGCACGACACCATCACGGTAACGTCGTCGACACAGGCAGACACGCTCCTTTCACATCCCAGATCACGCGGACACCCTTCAAAACCTCCAACTTCCGCAGTAATAGCTCGAGAGTCAATACGTACAGGAGGGCGGAGAGAGGGCATCCTTAGCAGACTGAACGCGAGATGTTAAACGGCTCCGAAAGGTGATCGTTCACCCGTATGACCGAGCAGATGCCGCTGTACGAAGAAGCGATCCACCCGCGGAAGACGGGACCGAAACCGGCTGCCTTGAGAACAGCTGCCAAGTATCGATGGTCGACCCTATCGAAGGCTTTAGACTGATCTAAATTGATCAAAGCCCCACACGTGCCAGCTTCGTTACCTACCCCCTCTATGATGTAGCGCATGAGATGGAGGTTGTTGTGGATAGACCTGGTCGGCACGGCGCATGTTTGCGCCTTGCTAATCAGCTTGTCACAAGCGCCAACCTCTTGGGTAGGACCTTGGCCAAAATCTTCAACTCTTCATTGAGCAGAGTGATGGGCCTGAAGTTTCCTATCACGTTCCCCTTGCTTGGGCCCTTTCTCCACAAACAGAAGCAGGAATTCTCCCGTTTTGTTGCCAGTTGCAGTAGACATCTGTCAAATGGCCCGCATACAAGTCTGGCATACAAGTATAAAGCTCGTAGAGTAGACCATCCAAACCCGGCGATCTACCTCTCGTGCAGCTTTTCGTCGCTTCTTGTACTTCCCAGTCTTTCGCAGCACTCCGCCTCGTTAGCCGAGAGTCGCGGTAGGCCGTTCAGGTACACACCGAAGTCTGTCCCGTTGTCCGTCCCACCGCTCGTCCCGATTAGTCGAGCAAAGTGCTGCTGAAAGGCTGCACACATCTGCTTGCGGTTCGGAAACCTCACGCCCGTCCTGCTCCACTAAAGACCAAATGGTCGCTTTGTTTCCACGCTTCACCTCTGCCACGCGGGCCCATCGAGCGGCCTTAGTCCCCTCCCCGCTTACCGAACGTGCCTTAGCTCTGACAACGCAGCCTTCGTGTTTGGCGTCGAAGTGTTGATCGAGAGCCAACCTGGCCGCTGACACGTCGGTTGCGATGCCTGACCTAAGAACCTCGTCTAGCTTTCTAACTAAATCCCGCTCTGTTTTGTTTCGTTCTACAGCTAGAGCTTTACTAAACCTAATCGATTCTGCTCTAATTGCCCTCTTTAGAGCAAACCACCAGTTGTTAGTGATGATTGCCCCCGGCAACGCCCGCTTAACTAATAAACTAATCCGGTCTCTGTAAGCTTTGCACACCGTTAATGACGCGTTTAGCTTCCAGTAACCGGGACCCTTTCTATGGAGCCTATCTAAGTCGACAGTACAGATCAGGAATTTGTAGTCTGTGTAGCCGACTATTTGGAACTGTGGACACCCTATGCTGTCCTTAATGATGATAATAACTGGTAAATGGTACTTAATTTATCGACCCCGAAAGGATGAAAGGCAAAGTCGACCTCGGCGGAATTTGAACTCAGAACGTAAGGGGAGACGAAATACTGCTAAGCATTTCGCCCGGCGAGCTGGCAGAATCGTTAGCACGCCGGGCGAAATGCTTAGCAGTATTTCGTCTCCCCTTACGTTCTGAGTTCAAATTCCGCCGAGGTCGACTTTGCCTTTCATCCTTTCGGGGTCGATAAATTCGTGCTAACGATTCTGCCAGCTCGCCGCCTGAATAATAATAGTAATAGTAATAATAATAACTAGCTGGACCCGTGAAAACTTCACGGAAAATAAAAAAAATGTAAGCATATGTAAATAGTGACTTCATTTAATAACTATCGAATAATTATGTATAAGCAGGACCCTGAGAAATTCTACGAAATACAAAAAATGTAAGCATCTTTAATAGTAGCATCCAATTATAGTGTAGGAAAGTAAAAGTAGCATCCAATATTTGCTGTGGTTACTCTGAAAATACTGATAAGCATTTAAAAACACAAAACGAACGCCGCCTTCCTTTCAGTCGCCACTCACTCTCTCTCTCTCTCTCTCTCTCACTCCCTCTCTGACCCTCCTCTCTTTCGCTCCGCCAGTCATTTCAACTATTCCTCCTCTTCTTAACACTTTTTATTTCTCTCTTTCTTTCTTCCTCGCCCTTCAACTGTAGAAAAGTAACAGTAACATCCACAGGTATTTGCTGAGAAAGAGACAGAGGGTGAGAAAGTCTGCGTTAGAGAGGGAGGAGCAGGCAGACGGACAGACAGACAGACAGACAGACAGACAGACAGATAGACAGATAGATAGATAGATAGATAGATAGATAGATAGATAGATAGATAGATAGATAGATAGATAGGCAA
Organism: Octopus sinensis; assembly: GCF_006345805.1. Classification (NCBI taxonomy): domain Eukaryota; kingdom Metazoa; phylum Mollusca; class Cephalopoda; order Octopoda; family Octopodidae; genus Octopus; species Octopus sinensis. The sequence goes on along the minus strand of NC_043007.1, from coordinate 61,814,329 downwards.
CATTTCTCTTTGCAATTTCCATATTTTCAACTTCAAAATAAAAAGTTTTCCAGCGTTTTCTCTATTAGAATGGTTTCATTCTCTTTCACGATTATTCTTTATCCACTCCATCCTTCACTCAATCTATCTCTCTAAATCTTTCTTTCTCTCTCTCTCTCTCTCTCTCTCTCTTTTCCCTCCACCCTCCTCTGTGTCTCACGCGTTATATTTCTCTTACCTCTCTATCAATCTTCCCCCCTCTCTCTCTCACTCCCTCTTACTCCCTCCTCTCCTCTTTGCCGCTTTGCCTCTCACTTCAACTATACTTCCTCTGCTTAAGTTTTATTTCTCTCTTTTTACCTCTTCCTTTCAACTTAGTATGACACACGCCACAAATACATACGTACGTATGTACGTACGTAGGTGTTAGCATATTAATATTATTAATGATATTAATAATAATAATGATTTCTTTTATTTGACACCAGGGCAAAGGATGAGGGGAACAATAGAAAAACAGACATAAAGTGTTGGGAGTTTACATATAATAGAATGATTAAAAAAAAGTATAAATGGTATACATTAGAAGGGAAGTAGGATCTTTTCCTTTTGAACGGCAGTTTTCAACACAATTTCTAGTTAACTAAACACTTTTAAACTTCGTATACTGGTAGAATGTGTTTATAAAACATCATTTTTTCTTGGCTTTATTGAGAAAATTCTATATGTTGTAACATATTTCCACTTTCAAATCGAGCATTTCGGTAATTTTAACCAATCAAACACGTCCATTTGGGGTGAAAACATACCGTGCTGTATGAATATGCCCCTCGTTTAAGAAACAGATTGGGTTTATTTACATTTGCGAAGAAAAAAAAGATACCATCCCCCCACTCCTAACCCTAACTCTAACTAAACCTAACCCTAAAATAGATTGAAATGCAATAGATCGATACTAGGGTTATAATTATGGGTGACATTTTCATTTGACACCGCTAGAAAAAAATCCCATTTTCTGTAGCAGTGTCTTATGAAATTGTCACCCATAATTATAACCCTAGTATCGATCTATTGCATTTCAATCTATTTTAGGGTTAGGTTTAGGTTTAGAGTTATGGTTATGGTTAGGGTTATGGGAAGGAAGGGGGAGGGGAGGGTATCTTTTTTTCTTCGCAAATGTAAATAAACCCAATCTGTTTCTTAAACGAGGGGCATATTCATACAGCACGGTATGTTTTCACTCCAAATGGACGTATTTGATTGGTTAAAATTACCGAAATGCTCGATTTGAAAGTGGAAATATGTTACAAACTATAGAATTTTCTCAATAAAGCCAAGAAAAAAATGATGTTTTATTATAAACACATTCTACCAGTATACGAAGTTTAAAAGTGTTTAGTTAACTAGAAATTGTGTTGACATATGCCGTTCAAAAGGAAAAGATCCGGGAAGTATACATAGTATATGACACAAGAAAAAAATAAAAATAAAAATGATAAAAATAAATAAAAAAAATAAAAGAAAAAGTTATTGTGATGGGATCCCCCTGATACAGGAGCACCTCTAGGGATAATCAAGGAACCCCACCATCCAAAATCACCCTGAATACCAAGGACGGGAGTCCTCTCCAACGTCTTTCTTCCGACTCACAGGTCTACACTAAGAGTGGTACGATCCACTCTTGCCATTTTCGCAACTTTCACCCACTCCTTCTCCCCTCACTTTCCGTTTCAAGTAAAACTTGAAAAAGTCGATGAGGTCTTTACCAAAGAGGAATGTTTCTGTCCTCATTCCTTTCAGCCTCGTCCACTAGATAACCTCTTTCACCATAGCCACCAGACAAAGGAAAACTGCCTTACCTGCCCGATTAAAGGAGGGCGGCAGGACAATCATCATTATGGACTCGAATGACAGACATATCTGTCCTACACGCGACAGTAGCTGTTCGACATAACACCACAAATCAGCAATGCCCAGACACTGAACGAGTGCTTGCAGAACGGTTTCGTCACTCTGCGAGCACCTCGGACAAGCCCGTCTGATAGCACATCCATGCCTGTAGAGTTTATCTCGAACCGGTAGAGCTCCTCGGTAGCACTGCCAGGCCAAAGACTTCATGAAATTATCTATAACAGTATCCCCACCGGAAAGTCTTCCGGAATAGACTTGCCAGTTCGTCTTCGTCGACGCCTAGGGTCTCCCCGAGGACGTCGTGGCACTTCTCCGCTATTAATCCTCTATAAGTATCTAAAGTGGAACATCCACCGATCCTATTGCCCGACTTCTAGAGTACAATGAACACCTGATGACATTCTAAGTACCAGGCACCCAGTCTCAGCCTATCTTTTACTCAGGACTGCAGCTCCATCAAAGAGACGAGCTACAGAAAGGCGTGTCTCACAAACGGAGCCAACACACTTTCACCTTCTAGAAATCGCTGCAGGTGGCGCAACCTTAGTGCATGCCTGCACATTAAAAGCCATGGCATGCCTAAGCCGCCACGCAAAGAAAGTTGGCAGCAGACCGACCGCCTGACCATTGGAACATGTCCTTTTCACAAGAAAATAAACAGGATACGCTCCAATGTAATCAAACAGTAATTGGAGCAAGGTAGGACGGTCAGACGATAAATAATGACAGAGGCGATGTAGGCATTCGCCACCTCTGCCCGACCTTTCAGGGACAACTTCCTCTCCGGGTAAGACTTCTGAGTAAGAGAAGTCATCCTGTTCATCACCTCTTCCCAATTCTTATCCACCTGGAGGTCGGGACCAAACCAAACCCCGAGCAGTTTAACTGATCCGTCAGTCCAGAGTCCGACGACATTGATCTGCTTCTCCAGATGCCCAATTGTAATCCCACCGACTTGTCGGCATTGATTTTAGCCCCTGCAACTGATTCATATTCCTTTACAATGGAGCCGACCGTCTCCACTTCGGGGGCATCCGACACCATGACAGTAACGTTGTCCGCGTGTGCAGACACTACCCTCCCGAGTCCAGTTTCGAAAGGCAGGCCTCATAAATATTCCAACTTCCGCGGCAGTGGCTCGAGAGCCTGCACATACAGAAGAGGTGACAGCGAGCAGCCCTAACGGACCGAACGTGAGATATTAAACGGTTCCCAAAGATGGCCATTTATTTTTACCTCCGTGCAGGTGCCGCTGTGCATTGCAGCAATCCAACCTCTGAAAACGGGTCCGAAACCGTCCGCTTTATGGACGGCTTCCAAGTAACGATGGTCTACCCTATCGAAAGCTTTCGACTGATATAAATTGATCAGGGCCCCACCGAAGTCAGCTTTATATCGCATAAGGTGGACAGAGGCTGTCGTGGATAGACCTGCTCGGGATTGCGCATGTTTGTGCCTCCCCGACCAGACCACCAACGACAAGCGCCAACCTTTTCGCTACACCATGGCCAAAATCTTAAACTCCGTGTTTAACAGGGTAATGGGTCAAAAATTTCCTAGCAGGTGCCCCTTGTCGGTGTCCTTTCTCGCCAGTGTTACTACACACCAGCTAACAGCACTAGGAATTCTCCAGTGACAGGAGACATCTGTCAAGAGGCTGCAAAACAAATCTGGCATGAAAACATAGAATTCGTAAGGCAGACCATCCAAACCGGGCGATTTGTGACTTGTGCAATCGCTCATCGCCTCCCCTATTTCAGAGGTTTTTCGCAGAACCTCGCGTCCGTCACCGACAGCCGTTGTAGGCCGTCTAGGTACGAAGTAAAGTTCGCTACCATCGTCAACCCATCACCTTCCCCAAACAGCCGCGCAAAGTGCTGCTTGAAAGCCGCACACGTCTACATCTGCTCGGAACTGAGTGGCACACATCCGTCCTAATCCGTGGTGGTGGTGGTGGTTGCTATCACTGCTGCTGCTGCTGTTACAGTTGCTGCTGTTGTTCTCGTTGTCGACACCAAAAGTTTTGACGTTGCTTAGTGATGAAGCATTTTTCGCCTCGGTGACGTCATTAAGTTTAGGCAATTCGATATTTATATACTCAATTCTTTCCTTATTTTCTTTGTCGAACATTATGATGGCTTCATTATCAGTCATCTTTAAATGATTACAGAAATTAGCAAAATATTTGTTTTTACCGAAAGCAGTTAAAATTCAAAAATTATTGAAGCGTACCTCCTGCAAAACAGTGGCTGTTTCTACACAAAAGTACTATCTGCGCAGTCCAGACTATCTGAGAAATGTACTGGTAACAATAAAAATGAAAAGCCGGGGCCTTAGAAGGCCGAGAAGATTACAAACACTATTTCATCTTACGGAGCACCAAATTTCTGTGACTTCATAGTATGGGGGCAATAATACTACTACTACTACTACTACTACTACTACTACTACTAATAATAATAATAATAATAATAATAACAATAATAATAATAATGGTTTCAAATTTTGACCCAAAGCCAGCAATTTCGGGGAGGGGATAAGTCGATTACATCGACCCTGTACTCAACTGGTACTTATTTTATCGACCCCAAAAGGATAAAAGACAAAGTCGACTTCAGCGGAATTTGAACCCTGAACGTAAAGACGAACGAAATGCCGCCAAGAATTTTTCCCGACGTGCTAACGATTTTGCTAGCTCGCCGCCTTCATAATAATAATGATGATCATCATCATGATAAGCTAGAGCAATAACAAAAAAACCATTGGCTCACTGAAGTAGAGCTCGAAGCTATCAAAAGACGGGTATTGGAAAACAGCAGCAGAGGAAACGATGAAAATAGAGTTCCTACTGATAAAAGCAATCTAATAGCAGAAAACAGAGCTGAAATCTCTAATAAACCACAGTAAAGGAACAGTGATAGCTCGCTCGATGATAGACATATAGATTGTTTGGTAGTAGACAATAAAACTAATGGTGGAAGAGAAGAATACAGGCGAGGTTAGATATGCGCTCGAAAGATATTTGTGTTAGACCGAAAAGAGAAGAGGAAGCTTAAAAGTTAACAAAGATACAGGGCACTGAACAGGAAGTAGGATATTAAAAGAAAGGGCCTGAAAGTTGTAATGGAGGAACAGAAACAGCGCCTCGTTACAAAGAAAGTAAAGATGGTAAGATACGACCAAAGAATGAAGAGATACCAGCAGAGTAGATCAGAAGGGATTCTACAAAGAAATAAATGGAGAGTGTACATATGAAAAGTTGATACCAGATAACATTGAAAGTCAAAGGTTTTGGAGTGATATCTGGAGCAAAGACAAGGAGCACAAGAAGGATGCTGAATAGTTGCAAGAACTGAAACAAACAGTAGTCTATCCCAAACGGGTAAAACTATTCACTTCAGTTAGAGAAGTGAAGAAAATCAACAAACAAATGGGCGACTGGAAGGCCCCAGGACGAGATGGAGTTCAAGGCTACTGGATCAAAAGATTTGGTGAATGTCATGCATGAATAGCTGCACAACTCAACACCTTGTTAAATAACAGCCTAATAATACCAGAATAGTTGACAATGCGTAGAACAGTGCTGTGCTTGAAAAACATCGAAAAAGGCAATAGGGTAGACAATTACAGGCTGATATCCTGCTTGCCACTTATGTGTAAATTATTGACTGGAATTGTCGCAGAGTCAATGTACGGACATCTGGGGAAAATGGAGTCCGTAAGTGCAGAGGTACCAAGGATCAACTCCTGGTAGACAAAACTGTACTTAGAGACTGCAAGAGGAAGAAAACTAACTTAGCCATGTCATGGATCGATTATCGTAAGGCGTACGATATGATCCCACATTCTTGAATTATGGAATGTATGAACCAATTTGGTATTGCATCGAATGTTGAGCGATTGCTTGGAAAAAGTATGGCGAAGTGGAGGACGGAACTGACAGCATATAGAAGAAGTTTAGGGATAATAGAAATCAGGAGAGGCATCTTCCAAGGGGAGTGCCTGTCCCCACTGATCTTTGTACTGTGCCTGATACCACTAACACTGATTCTGAGGAAAGCAAAGGCTGGGTATATATTCAAAACCGCCAACAAAGTCAACCACTTGTTATTCATGGATGACCTCAAACTTTATGGTAAAGATGAATCCCAAATCAGTTCCCTCGTTAATACAGTGTATACTTTCAGTGTTGATATCAGAATGGAGTTCGGACTGAAAAAGTGTGGTGTGTTAGTCTTGAAGAGAGGCAAAATCAAATGTATCGACGGGCTAGCGATACTGTCGGGGGAGAGTATGAAGCAGATAGAAGAGACGGCTATAAGTTCTTGTGGATATTGGAAATGGATAAATTAATGGAGAAAGAAATGACAGAAAATTTTAAGGTGGAGTACTTGCGCAGACTGAAACCGATTCTTAAGTCGAAATTAAACGGACGGAATAAGATTGAAGCTATCAACACCTGGGCGGTTTCACTACTTAGATATGGAGCTGGGGTAATCGCATGAACAGTAGACGAACCAAACAGCTTAGACAGAAATACAAAGAAGCTGCTGACTAGATATGGGATACTCCATCCAAAAAATGCCACAGATTGTATGTACCAAGAAAAGAGAGGGAAGAGGACTGATTGGATGCGAACACAGCATTAGAGCAGAAGAAAACAACATAGCATGGTATGTAAAAAAAATGCCACAGAAACACTATTATTGGACTTAAGAAAGTCAGACTTGTGTAGGATGGAAGATTGCAACGATAAAGCACTGTACAAGGACTTCAGAATGAATGAAACTGAAAATAGGTGGATAAAGAAAAGAATGCATGGGCAATTTCATTAGGATGTTGAAGATGAGACAAACAGCGAAAAAAGATGGCTATGGGTGACTGAAAGTGATTTTCAACCGGAAACGAAGGCTCTAATCTGTGCTACCCAAGAACAAGCATTAAGAACCAATGACATTAAATACAGAATAGACAACACATCAGAAAGTGATAAGTGCAGAATTTGTGGACAAAATGGTGAAACCGTGTGGTATATTACCAGTCAATGTACACCACTAGCCCAGAAAGAATATAAGAGACGTCATGACAATATAGCAAGGCTTGTCCATTGGACACTTTGCAACAAGCATGAACTTGACAGAGAAAAAAAAGTGGTACGAACATAAGCCCGAAGGCATCGTCGAAAATGATAATGCGAAGATCCTATGGGATTTTATGATTCAGTGCGACCATGAGATAGAGAATAGGAAACCAGACATAGTGTTAATTGAAAAAGAAAGCAAACGATGCTGGATCGTAGATATAGCATGCCCAGCTGACAACAAGGTATGCGATAAGGAGGAAAGAAAGTCGATAGATGTGACAGGTTAACTTGGAAGGTTAAGCAGTTGTGGTCGTTGAAAAAGGTGGTAGTAGTACCGCTATAATTGTCGGAGCCCTGGGAACAGTGTGTAAAAGTCTTGAGAAGTACATGGAACAAATAAGGGCTGCAATAAGGATGGAGCACTTGCAGAAAACAGCACTGCCTAGAACCTCTCGAATATTCCGTATGGTACTCGAAAGATAAGGGGTGTTACCTTAGTTCACTGATCGTAAACAGCCAGCACCGTAATACATCTTCAGCATGAGACAATAATAATAATAATAATAATAATAATAATATAATAATAATAATAATAATAATAATAATAATAATAATCCTTTCTACTAAAGGCACAAGGCCTGGTATTTGGGGGAAGGGGATCCCAGCGCGTAACTGGTGCTTAGTTTATCGACCCCGAAAGGATGAAAGGCAAAAAACAACCTCCACAGAATTTTAATTAAGAACGTGAAAAAGAAGAAGAAGAAGAAGAAGAAGAAGAAGAAGAAGAAGAAGAAGAAGAAGAAGAAGAAGAAGAGAAGAAGAAGAAGAAGAAGAAGAAGAAGAAGAAGAAGAAGAAGAAGAAGAAGAAGAAGAAGAAGATTTAAAGTAATTCTTCTTCCTACTGAACACACACATGCCTGAGCACATTACGGCAGACCTCTTGCTTTATTGGCCACAAGAAGCCTCACACATACTTGCAAAACATTTTGTAGAAACTGGTTACAAACAAACATGCTGGGAAACCATAAAAAGGGTGTGAGATACAAGCTATGGGGGAATATACTTTACAAATGACGACTACTCCTATGCACCGTATAGGAATTTCTCTAGATACTCAGTTTCAACGCATGCCTATACACATGGTATATCAGTCTGCCGCTGGTATCTATCTTTCAAGGATAGGTTTTCTCAGCTTATTTCTGGGTGAGACTAGCTACCCAAGCTCGTAATATCATCCCAGGTCCTGTCTACTTGAATGTCTGAACACACCAGAACTCAGACCGCTTAAATAGTCCACTAAATGTAACAGCCAATGACCAGCATAGATTTACTTCTCTAGGTACCGAACTGCAAGCCCACCATCTTGTCCCGGTTAATGAATGCTCCTATTATCAGCTTATATTTGGTACTGATCACCTTGATTTTTGTTGTGTCCCACACCATAGCGGTGACGCCGTCCGCGTAAAACGACACTGCTCTTCAGCATCTCAGACTTAGCTAGATGTTCCTCAGCCTCCGTCCTCACCTTTCAAGCTTTCGTAGCAGTGGCTCAATAACTAAAGTGTACATAATAGACGAGAGGAATTTCTTTGACGGACCGAGTGTGCTACACCAAACAGTTCTATAAGGTGATTATTTGATACTACCAACGAGCAAGATGCCACTGCATAATGTAGTAATCCTAGCGCTGGTGATTTCGAACGTTTTATATCGATGCAAGTTGATGTCATATCACTAGAGTGGGGTTTTCTTTAATTAATCTGTCCAAGATCGAACAAATTTATACGGGTCTGTCCATACTACTTGCAAAAAGTGTCCACTAATTTGGTCTAAGTCTTTGACTCTGCATTCCAAAGAGTCATGAGCTGAAATTTTCTATGAAGACGTCCTTCTTCAAGTCCTTTTTCAGCGACGTTACCACTCTAATTCACACAACTGGGAAATTCTCCCAGTCTGCTACTAGTTCTGTTGAACATCTGCCAAGAGTAAAGTGGCATTTCTAGCATACCAGAATAATGTTTGTAGGGAAACCCACTCGGTCTTTGAAACAGCTCTCCTAAACAGACGGACATAACGTCTGTCATTTCAGAATCTGAAGATGAACTTTAGCAGCACTCCATCTTTCCCACCACGAGTTACGGAAAAGTTTCGAAATCTTGGCCGCAGCTGAAGACATTGGTGGAAAGGAAGAGCAGAAAGCTTGAGTAACGATATGGTCATTAATGTCACAATCACCACCAACAACAACAACCACCGCCACCAGTAATACCAATGTTGTTGCTATTGTTGGTGTTGTTATTTGGGTAAGATGATGAAGGCTTGGCCGAAAAAAGAAAGTCGATATGGTCAACTTACCACCTCCCTGCAAATTTCCGACCTTGCGCCTATAATAGAAAGGATTATAAGAGAGCTTATGTAGGTATATCTATATATGTAATCAAAACACTACACCCTCTCTGACTATCTCGTACCTCATTCGACCGCTTATGCCAACTACATCCCTGAGGAAAGAAACAGAAAGTGTAAAAGAGAAAGAGAAAGAGAGGGAGGGAGAGACAGAGAGGAAGAGAAAGGAAGAGAGAGAGAGGAAGGTGTTCTCTGACAGACGAGAGTACCAGCTGGGTGTCTACCTGCTGTATCGCAGCCTAACAATACCTCCCTACCCTGTAAAGTAATGTTCATGTACGTCGGTTGATCTCGACGTTTAAGAAGAGGCTTTTTACATGGTCGTTCGACCAACTGGAAATAGCAGTTGAATTTCCCTCAAATCACGCCTTACTCTCTACAAAATAAAAGGATATA
>NC_043007.1:61722054-61799554 GCF_006345805.1 Octopus sinensis | reverse complement strand
TAACATATGGCATCATCTTCTTTACCATCAGGTGTATCCCACTGCAGAGTGTTGGTGGATCCAAATTCTTCAATAACAACACAGGAGTTCCCACTTTAAGTTCCAATCTATGAGGTGGTAGTCCTGGAGGCTCCAATAAATTGAAAAATTCTATTGGATAATTTGCTACCTCTTCTGGATCTTGGATTGTATCTACTGACTTATAGATATGAGGGCTTCCAGGAAGGTACCGCAGCAGCTGCTCATTAATTTTACTTACAGTACTACTTTTTGGAGCCAGTATTGCTCTTTCGCACAGCCAATTCAGATCGTGGTAATGTTTTTGACCAATGAATGTTAGGGAGACAATCAATTTCTGAAAGTTACTTCGGAAAGAGTTACGTCCCTTGACGTAACTCAGGAAAGGGTGGGTGTTTTTTCTGCTCCCAGAGGGTCCGTTACTCATGTGAAAAATTTTTAAGTGTCTAAAACCATCTCTGGACCATAAATAACATATGTTCTTAGTTTGGAGAAAATCAGTTGTGAACTTCAGAAGTTATGCAGGTTTACACACACACACACACACACACTCAATTTCACTGTTATATATATATATATATATATATATATATATGTTAATAAAATAGAACATATGCATATATATAAACATATATGTACGTACCTACCTCTACATGTACATATACACGCATATATGTGTACAGGACACCAAAAAGACGTCGAACACATAGAGAGACGAAACACATAGACACAAACCAAGGAACAGGACAGTAAGCACAACGAAAAATCCCCTTCTTCAGTCGCTAAGGTTTCATCTACTAAACGTTTCGAAGGATAAAAGCGAGACGTATACTTCGAAGAAAACTTCCTTCCCGCGAAAAGCAAATCAATTAAAATTCTGAGATCTTTTCGCAGAGGGGTAAAAAAAGCAAGACGGTAACGACAGTACAAACATATAAACAGTAAAAAATATATATATAAACAGTGGAAAAATAAAAATATAACAGTGAGAGACAGGACAAGGAGAACAAGATAAGAAGGGCTGTTAACGCCAGACGAAAAAAGTATTGCAAACGCTGGATTATCGTGGACGACGAGAGAGAGAAAATGTGTCGACCAGTAGCCTTATGAGGCGGGCGAGAAAAGATAGGATAGCAGTTACGACGGAAGTATCGTCGCAGATGGACGACGGGAATGGGGGAATGTATATATATATATATATATATATATACGACGGGAATGTATATATATATATATATATATATATATATATACACAGAGAGAGAGAAAGAAAGAGAGATGTCTAGTATATATATAGTACAATACTATTAGATATTTTAATAATGTATTAATATATTTAGATATATTAAATACAATATAATATAGGTGGCCGTAGCAATTAAAACCAAAAAGGTAAAATTAATAAATGGAGGTGCAAAATAGCACATGCAATTGCTAGAAATGAGAGTTATAATTTTACTCGAACACCTACACAAAAGCATTAACCTCATGAAATATTCGGGACTGCGAGCAGCAAGCCACAACATCTTTCTTTGGTGAGATAAACTCACAGAATGAAATAGTTTGATAAAATCTTTTCAAGTGATTTCGAAATTTGATGAATATGATCTTGCTTCTCGTCAGAGGTTTCCACAATTACTCTGGGCTTAAGAGAAAGCCTGCCTCACATTAGTTTATGAGAAAAGCAGGACGCCCCAGTGCAATTGCCGCGTTACGAAGCCCCTGCTTTTTGATGACCACAACCAGCCGCCCCAAGGCCGTGTCCATCCGCCCGTGAAGGCGTATATATATATATATTATATATATATATATATTAATCAAAATAAAAACATGATGCAAAGGATTTAGCGGTACATATGTTTCGGGCCTTTGTTAGACGGTTTTATAACAATGCATAATTGATGTAAATGTGTGTCTATAGCCTCCTTCAGCCGCGTACAATTACTACTTCAAGGACATGTATTACATTATAAGTTTTACGTTGGGGATGCAAATCCTCATTGTCGCGTACGACAGAGTGGGGCACCAACACAAAATCGAAGCGTCCATCCCGTTTTTCACTCGATGTAGAATGAGGAAGTTTGGATGTTGAAATAGAGAGGGAAGAGGTTGGGGGGTTGAATCTTCAGTGAGTTAGGGATCACAAAGAGGGAGGGTAATTGGTGCAAAAGGTAGTAAAAGAATAAAAAATTACAAAAGAATACAAATTTTAAAAAATATATAAAAGATATAAGAATATAAAAAAATATATAAAAGATATAAGAATATAAAAAAATATATAAAAAAATATATAAGAATATAAAAAAGTATCTAAGTATATAAATATATAAATACATAAATACACACAGACGTGAAAAAAACATGGTAATATAAATAAATAGAGATAAAGATAAAGAAGCGAAAACTAAGGACGAAAAAAAATAAGGATAAGAAAATTTTAAAAAATATATAAGGGGATGAAGAAATGTAAAGGGGTGAAGAACTAACAGGGTGGTCAGAAGATAGCGTAAGGTACACAAAGATGACATATTCCGGTTGTTGAAGCCTACGGGCGTAATGGCGGGTGTCATAAATTAACTTAAATGTCTGGTTTGTGGCTAAACAGTTTATCTACTTCCTCGTAAATTGTCTTTGTTACTAATGGTCAACATGTACATACGTACACGCATGCATACATATACACATATACACATACATATACACACATAAACACATCCACACGTATATATACATACGTACTCTCGTGTAAAAATACCGATAGGGATACGCATACACATACGTCCCGCTACGTACAGATACCTAAGCCTGCACAAGCTAAATACATAAAAGCAAATACACTAACCCACCTCTGCATGCGCACTCGTATACATACAAATACATACTCACACGTACATATATAAATATATATATATGTGTGTGTGTGTGTGTGTGTGTGTGTGTGTGTGTGTGTGTGTGTGTGTGTGTGTGTATTTGGAAAGAAAGGTCTCTCATTTTAGACCTCTTCACAATAAAGCGTTTTTCATCTAAATAATGTTGCAATCATCTGAAAAGATAATAGTCAGATGTAACCAGGTTAATAGAATAAAGGGACAAAACAATGAGGCAAAACTTCCATACTTAGTACCATAATCTTTTCTTGATCTTGTATTATCGCGTAAGAGTAACGTACCTTTAAGATTTCTCGATAGTGGGCGCTATTTCTGCTCATTTTATGCCATGCTTCCAATTGATGATAATACTTCTCCGCGTTAACTGTTTCATTTTGGTTTAACACTTCCTTAAAGACAACACCCTTTATATACCACCAAACACAAAGCATAAATTTTTTCGTGTGCTAGATTGGGAATGGTTTTCACTTTCTGTGATTATAGGTGACCCATTCTTCATCACTTGTAATTATTCTATCAAGGAAAGGTTCGGTAGAAAGTCTACTTTTCATTGACGAACAGAGGACAACTCTTTGGCTAATCCGAGGAGCAGTCACATGATGAGGGACACACTGATCAAGTCTAAACCTTTTTTCCCCTAGATCATGAAAGTTTTATGCTCCTTATGTAATTTGAATTGAACTGTTTTATTCTTTTATTCTTTTACTAGCAGTATCGCCCGGCGTTGCTCGGGTTTGTAAGGGAAATAATTATATAAGCATTTTTAGAGATGTAAAGTATAATAGCCATCTCAATATGGCTAACCACAAAGGCGGAGGGGTGTTACTGTAGCTTTTTACGTTCTGAGATTTAATAATAAATTTTAGAGAGTTACTTCCCTTATATATGTCAAAAATGGATTAAAAATGGGAAAAATTGATGGTAAATTTTTTTTAAATCGTAGACTCATCGTAGACGCGCGCTAATACCCAGACGGTCTCGATATGAATCACGACTATAAGATACCCGGTTTTGGTTAAACTGCACCGCAAAATGTGGGAGTAGTTAGGAATCTAAATCGTAGGAGACAGACACACAACCTCACTTTTATATATAAAGATTTCCTCTATTTACATAATATTGAGGTCTCTTTCTTTCTTTTGTTATCTTACTGTTTTTACCAATATACATATATATATATATAAATATATATATATATAGTTACAGAGATGTACTTGCATAGCAAGTGACTTGATCTGAGATCGTGTGCTGGAACGAAAACAGTTGCAGCGTTGAAGGTGTTATAAGCCATTTAAGAAACACACAAAAACCGTTAGATTCACTTCAACATTTAAATTTAATTTGTCAAAATATTTTCGTCGCTTTGAGACCGCGACCTGTTAGCACGGTATTTTTGTCAGTGAACAGGTCGCGGTCTCAAAGCGAGGAAAATATTTTGGCAAATTAAATTTAAATGTTGAAGTGAATCTAGCGGTTTTTGTGTATTTCTTAAATGGCTTACAAACACCTTCCACGCTGCAATATATATATACACACATATATGTATGTATGTATGTATGTGTGTATATGTGTATGCATGTATGTGTGTGTGTGTGCGTGTCTGTGCTTGTGATTGTCCTCCACCACTGCTTGACAACGAATGTTGGTTTGTTTACATCCCTGTCACCTAGTGGTTTGACAAAGGAAACAGATAGAATAAGTACAATGCTTACAAAAATAAAACTGGAGTTGATTCATTAAACTACAATTCTTCAAGGCATTGCCCCAGCATGGCCACAGACCAATGGCTGGAAAAAGCAGAAGAATAAAAGAATACATTCTCTGCTTTGGTCTTATGTTCAAGGCATGAGAAAGCTTGAGTTTACATGAGAAGGCCTAACAGACCTGGTAGAAACAGCAGCCAAATCTCCCTCAAATCACACCTTACTGTCTTATGTATGTATATATATATGAGCCAATGAGGGGGACCTCTACATGGTAGCTAGACCTGGTAGAAATAGCAGCCAAATTCCCCCCAAATCACACCTTACTGTCTTATCTATGTATATATGTATGTATGAGCCTATGAGGGAGACAACTACATGGCAGCTAGACATGGTAGAAATAGCAGCCAAATCTCCCTCAAATCACACCTTACTGTCTTATGTATGTATATATATATATATATACAAGCCACTACGGTTATTTAACGTAAAGTCTTCCTCAAACAACAACTATAACTTTTTTATTTATGAATATATTAATCTGATTTTTGGAAGATAATTTAGTGAAATGTTCTCAACCAATTCTATACTATAATTTTTGTCACAAAGTGACTCTAATTACAGGTAGATACAGGTAAATTCAACAATATATAAAATTATTAAAATTTTGTTCAAACATCGCTATAGAAAATGGGTTATTAGCTAATATTCAATTGGGTATACAACAAAATTTTACGATAGAATTTGTTATTCTGGGTAACTTTCTGATACCCATAATAATATTTATGGCAAAATAGGCCTTAATTTAATTTAAGGTTGTGGGAAATAACAAACTATCCTTTCTTTCGCTTTGTTTACGTTTAGCGTAATGATTTCAAATAGGCTCATTCGAAAAAGTAAAAAGAAATAGTTTAAGGCTTTATACTCTTCTGGGAAAGTCTGTGGCTTGGTGCAGTTTCTTCAGAAAAATCACCGAAAGAAACAGTTTTTAAATTTTCACTCCATTCAGGTACCAATTCGTTTTCTTTATCGCTGTCGGATTCACTGTTTTCACTTTAATAGCTGCAAACTTGCAAAGACAAAGGAGGAGAAGGGTGATAGCGTCAGTGAAACAGTCGCTCCCTTTGTGTGTGTGTGCGTTTGCGTGTGGTGTATCCCACATTAAGAAAAACATTTGACATATACACCAGAATGTGAGTTTTCTCTAAATTTTGCTTAATTGGGGTTGAAATTTTAAAAACCGGACCTGGCATGACCCGATGCATTCTACTCTTAAAAATGCTAGGTAAATTGTAATTGAAGAAATCCTATATTGTAGATTTCTATAAATTACAAAGGGAGGCAGATAAAATCTGCCTTTTATAATAAGAGATGCACCACCTTGAAGGATTTTAGTCGAACAAATTAACTCAAGGACATATTTTTTAAGCCTAGTACTTAGTCTATTATCCTCTTTTGCCGAACCGCTAAGTTACGGGGACGTAAATACACAAACACTGGTCATCAAGCGGTGATGGGGGACAAACACAGACACAAACACACACATGTAAATACGATGGGCTTCTTTCAGTTTCCGTCTACCAAATCCATCTACGAGGCTTTGGTCGGCTCGAGGCTATAGTAGAAGACATTTAGCCAAGTTGCCATGCTGTAGGACTGAACCCGGAACCATGTGGTTGGGAAGCAAGCTTCTTACTACATAGCCGTACCGTTGACTTTGGATTTTCCTCAACTTTGGTTTTCAGAAGTCCAATATTGACAAAACTTAGTCGTCTAGAGTGATAGGACTTAGCGAGAGAAACATTTCTCGTACGAAACTGGCCAGACTATCATTGGCATGTCAAAACAAAGTTTCATTTCCACAGAACGGATATGTCTTGCCAATTCCGTAGTTGAAGAGTCATTTTTGAATTCATACTACATGGAGTGTCTGACATGGATCTAATCTAAACTCATTCTAAGAAGGTAAAATTGATATGAATTTGACCATCTTGATATAGTGTAATTTTAAAAAAGAGAAAAAAATGCATCAGAATGTAGAAATTTATCTTTATTTTACCGGAAGTACCCTAAAAGTGGTCGTGTCAAAAATACAACAGTATTTTCTTCTTACGAACATAATATGTGTGTGTGTGTGTGTGTGTGTGTGTGTGTGTGTGTGTACGTGCGTGTGTGTGCGTGCGTGTGCGTGTGTGTATATGGGTAGGAGTGTATTTGTATGTATGGAAGAGAGCGGGAAATGAGAGATATAGGGTGAAAGTACGCGTGGGTCTGTGCGCGTGTCCAAGAACACTCGCAGGAATATGAAAATGTAAAACCAATGTGTGTGTGTGTGTGAGTTGTTGTTTGCATTACACACCTTCGACATTTTTCTATTCAAGAGTTTTACTAATGCGCTACTATTTATACCTGCCACTGTTATAAAGAAAAACGATTTATTTCATATTTTTCAGTTTCTAAATTCTCGCTGATAACAAAAAATATCCTCTAAAATGGAAGGAAAATATTCGAAGTATTTTTTTTTTTTGGTGTAATTGTTTGATTACCCATCATGTTTACAGAGGATGTGGGTCCGTGTCTCACGAACAGAGTTCGAGATTTTCCATTCATGGGCCTTTTTTCTTCAATCCTTTTGCAGCTTTCTCTACTTTGAATTCGTTAAATAGAAACCGTTTATATAGATAGAGGGGTTAGACAGGATGATGGGATCACCACTTTTTATTTAACTATTTTTCTATTGGTAATATGACTAATTCAAAGACTTCTAGCTTGTACATTTGACTTCATATGCATTTTGTATACCTTACACTTCATGATATAACTATCTGGGGTTGTTTTTCTTCTCAGATACCTATCTGATTTTCGAAGAAAACAAAGTGGAGGAGCACTGATAGCTGGAGTGTCAATCATTAAAACTACTGAACTGTTGAATGTTTCGAGAGATACAGCCTTTAAAATCATGTAGGCTTTCCAAAACGAAGATAAAGCTAGTTCTGGCAAGCATAATTTTGTGGGAACGGCAAAGCTCAATGATAGAGATCACAGAATAGCGAATGGTACTAAATTTACATCTGATATAGGATAAAATTTTCAAAAATTTTATCAGTGACCAGCATATTAACGTGAAAATTATAAACAAAGGGCAAAAGAAAAAAATTCTATTCCAAATATGCAGAAAATAGACTTAAAATCGTCAATAACCACATATAATTCATCACTGTCTCCAACTATGAGAATTTTCAGTCTTATCGCACGTGTCTCGAGGTGTATTACAAAATTTCTATTTGGATATTTTTGGGTACTTAAGTGTACACATGACTTTGCGTCGGCTTGTTCCATAGGTGCAAGTAAGCATTTCATTTATTTCTTAACGTATTTACCGCTGAAGACGAGAAAATTCTTTATGAATCAACTCGGTAATAACGGAATTATTTAGAAATTTCTGTCAGCTTGCTTCGAGACATGTGCTTATAGTGACGAATTAAATGTGGTTATTGACGATTTTAAGTCTATTCTCGGCATATTTGGCACAGAAATTTTTCTTTTGTCCTTATTTATAAGTTGTGTGTGTGTGTGTGTGTGTGTGTGTGTGTGTGTGTGTGTGTGTGTGTGTGTGTGTGTGTGTGTGTGTGTGTGTGTGTGTGTGTGTGTGTGTGTGTGTATAAGGATAAAATTTTATTTTAAAAACTTTATAAAATCTTTTCAGACACCAAGAATTGACTTCATTTTTTCTCATTATTATTTGCAATTGCATCAGCAAATGTAGATATAAAGATATTCGGTAGATACAAAAGTCTGCCTCATTTGTTCCCGCTCACGAAAAGAATTCCCATATGTGTTCCGATTTGACTATAACAGACTTCAGCTGAATCTGGGTACCCAGACTTTACAGGCATATCTGTGTGATTTGGAATTTGGTAGATGGAAACTGTGTAGAATTCCGTGCCCACATAAACGATGACGGGTAACGGAAATCCACGGACTGCCAGCTCAGAGAGCAACACTTGCCTGGCCACAGACATCATATTGAAAATCATCTCATCAACACAAAATCAAGATATAAAAAGTGTCTTGTTGAAATATGATATCAAACAGGAAAGTGGAGCAATATACAAAATATTTTCACCAACTGTAAGTTTACGATGTTAAAGAAAGCAGCAGCTTTCTTGAATGATGGTGTTCAAGTTGAGCTCACAAAATCAAACCTCACCAACTGGATTATAACAAGGATTGAAAACTTCCTCCCGGAGACTTGCAAAATGTGTGCCAAACAGTACTGCATTACATTTGGCCCAAAACCAGCTTTGGCAAGGAATACACGAAGCGTGCTACTTAAAAAAGATAAATAACCACACCATTCCAGATATCCTAGGCCTACACTGGCTATGCGGTTATTGTTCACCAAGGGCCACAATAACGAATGAACCTAGGACCCTACCACAGACAGGCCGTTCTAAACAGACATTGATTGGCGAAACTGACATGGCAAATAAATCCTGCCACACACAGGCCATCCAAGTGCCTCTTGTAAATGACAAGAATGAAGACAATGACATGCAAACACCTACAAAACAAGAAACAGGAGATCCTGCAGAAAAAGACCAAACTTCCCACGAAAAGAAACAGATTCAGAGCAAACGCTCAAATGAAGAAAGGCCAGTATGTATCCATTACAGGAGCAACAAGTGCAAACATGGTCTTTCAGGTACAGGGTGCACGTACAGTCACCCCAAACCATGCAAACCATATATCAACTTCGGTACCGATCGAAAAAAAGGATGCCAAAATGGCCGAGAATGTGAACTCCTTCACCCAAAGATGTGCCGCAATTCGCTGAGAAAAAAAGAATGTTTTGGCGAGAATTGCAAATTTATGCACCGGAAGGGTACAATTTGCATAAAAACTACTGAACCCACATCACCAGAACCAAGCTCAGCAGGGTATGAAAACCATTTCCCAAAAATGCGGAAACCAGGTCATGGCTCAACAGTGAATGAAAATCATGCTACTCAATTGCATACATCAGCTGTAACAAACCCAAACTCGCAGAAATTCGATATAGTAATGAATGAAAGCAGTTTTTTAGGCATAATCTACCAACTACAACAACAACTGTACTCCATACAGATGACTCAGCAAAACCAGGCAACATTGATACAAAGGCTGACACCTGGACTTCCAGGGCACATACAACAAATACAGACAGTCCAGCAGACCGAATATCCAGTCAGCACAGTCCCAGCAACTACAACAGTCTTGCCAACAATAGGGCAGATGTATCCGGTACAACAAGCATAATAACAGCAAATATCCCGGGTCTTTATCCGAAAACAAAACAGTGTAAAGTCCCTTTCTTGGAAGAATTAGCAACAGAAAACAACTCCAAAATAATTGGAATTACTGAAAGTCATCTCAACGAAAACATCTGCAACAGCGAAATCACAATCAATAGATTAAACATCTTCAGATGTGATAGACAAGGCAGATCCCATGGGGGCGTTATCATGTATATCCATGATACCTATGCATGCATAGAACTTGTCAATGAATCAAATGCCTACTGCAACCTGCTGTGCATAAAAATCATCCAACTTAATACAGTTGTAACAATAATGTACAGACCGCCAAACAGCCCAACATTATCCTTCACTGAGCCACTGACAAAGCTCCAACAAATTCTGGGAAACATGGCGAGTCCAATGCCAGACATTATCCTCCTTGGTGACTTCAACTTCCCTAACATCATCTGGCCACATGGACACATACTAAAACTGGGGACAAAAGCTGAACAAATACAGGCAGCCAAACTGTTGGAAGTCACAGAGAAATTATACCTCAAACAAATGATGACAGAAGCAACAAGAAATAATAATACGATCGACTTGGTTTTCACCAACAACGAGGACACGCTATTTGACCTTCACTCAACCCCAACAATCCTTTCAGACCACAATATTATTGAAATGCATTTACACATTGGTAATGAGCCCAATGCCACAACTCTTAAACAAAAGGACATGCCAAAGCTATGCAGGTATGATTATCACCAGGCAAATTGGGAAACTATTAACAACCAGTTACAAATTATTGACTGGGATCTCTACCTTACTGGGCCAGATAAACACAAGAAATTCTTAAACAAGATCGAAGAAATATGTGCAAAAAACATTCCTCTTAAGAAAACCAAATCCACAAAAAAACCTGTACCACGGGAGCGAAAGATCCTGATGCGCAAAAGGTCAAGACTAAGAAACAAAACATCTAAGCTGTCATCAAAACATGAATTACAGAAAGTCCTTGACCAAATATACAGATTAGAAGACAATCTAAAACAACACTATGATGAAGAACGTAACAATGCAGAAAAGAGAGCCATAGAAAACAGCAAGAAAAATCCAAAATGTTTCTACAGTTTTGCAAAGAAATACTCGAATACCAAGTCAACAATAGGACCTCTCCAGAGACAAAATGGGGATGTAGTGAATAACCCTATTGAAATGGCAGAAATGTTGGGTCAACAGTCTGAAAGTGTCTTCAGTGAGCCATCTAAAACCATGAAGATCCATGACCCAGGAAAATGTTTCAAGGATATCGACCATACTAAACCTACCCTATCCGACATTGATTTCAACCCAGAAGACATAGAAAGAGCCATAGACAAGCTCTCCATGCACTCGGCTGCGGGGCCTGACGGTTTCAATGCCATGATACTTAAAAACTGCAAGGTACAATTGTTGAAACCCCTTTACATGATATGGAGGGAATCTATGGAGAATGGCAAAATACCAAATACATATAAAGAATCACACATAACTCCAATACATAAAGGGGACAGCAAATCAAAACCAAAGAACTACCGACCAATCTCACTGACATCACACATTATCAAGGTCTTCGAAAGAATAGTTCGTGGAAAACTGGTTGAGTTCCTGGAATCTAACGATCTGATGAATTGCAACCAGCATGGATTCAGGTTAGGTAGATCATGCCTTTCCCAACTACTGGCACACCATGACCAAATCCTAGAAAATCTAGAGAATGGATACAACACAGATGTTATTTACCTCGACTTTGCCAAGGCATTTGACAAGGTAGATCATGGCATCCTGGGTCACAAACTTCGAAAGCTAGGAATAGGAGGAAAAGTTGGTACATGGATACATGAGTTCCTTACAAATAGAACTCAAACAGTCACTGTGAATGGAATCCATTCAACACCATCACCTGTGACCAGCAGTGTTCCTCAGGGTACAGTACTCAGCCCAATCCTGTTTCTCATCCTCATCTCTGACATAGATGAAGATACAACCAGCAACCTCTCATCCTTTGCTGATGACACCAGGGTCATGAGACAAATCAAAAACGAGGTAGATACAGAGGCCTTACAAAAGGACCTGACCACCATATATAAATGGCAGGAAACAAACAACATGTTGTTCAATGATAAGAAGTTTGAACTAATTCGCTACGGAACAGATCAAGATCTGAAAAATACAACAAACTACAGAAACCCATCAGGACAACAAATAATGGAAAAACAGTATGTGAAAGATTTAGGCATCCACATGGGAACCAGCCTAAAATTCAGAGAACACCTTGACTCAGTCTGTCTTACTGCAAGAAAGTACAGCGGGTGGATCTTGCGCACCTTCAAATCAAGAGATACCTCAACAATGAAAACCCTCTGGAACAGTATGATACTTCCGAGGATTGACTACTGTTCTCAGTTGTGCTCACCAACAACAAAGGGCCAACTATCTAAGATGGAATCGCTCCAAAGAAATTTTACCTCATATTTCTCAGAAACGAGGGACCTGGACTATTGGCAAAGACTCAAAACCTTGAAGATGTACTCAATAGAAAGAATATTTGAGCGATACCGAATTATATACATTTGGAAAATGATAGAGCAAAAGGTGCCAAACTTTGGTATCAAAACCTACCACTCACTGCGCCACGGAAGACGCTGCCAGCTACCACCAATCAACAAAAAGGCTGGCCAGGCAGCAAAAGCCCTGCGAGAGTCAAGTCTGTTGGTTCGAGGAGCACAACTATTCAACTCCATTCCGGTACATGTCAGAAATCTATCAGGATGCAGTGTGGAATCACTCAAATTGCAGCTGGATAGATACTTAAGCACCATTAGAGATGAACCCCATCTCCCAGGATATACACAACGAGCACAAACTGACTCACACTCGCTCCTACACATGTCAAAAGTAAACAGAGAATACAACTTGGCAACCACACCAGACTCTGAGGGTGGAGTCTTCGACTTGGCCTGAGCATGGACTCAAACTCAAATGAAATGAAATGAAATGAAATATATATATATACGTGCGTATGTGTTTGTGTGTGTGTCTACTGCTTGACAAGCGGTGTTGGTTTGTTCACATTATCGTGCATAGCGGTTCGACAAAAGTGTCCTACAAAATGAGTACCATACTTAAAAGAAATAAGTGCAGATCGACAAAAACCTTTCATGGCAGTGCCCCAGAATGACCGCAGTCAAATGACGGGGACAAGTAAAAGAATAAAATAAGTCAGAGAGTAAAGGACAACTCTATTTTTATTCTCTTTCTCTCCCCCTCTCAACCCTTTCTCCCTTCATATTCTCTCTCAACGGAGAAAGAAAGCCTTGGTAAAACTTTCATAACTTTACCATGTACATCGGTAATGGAGTTGATAGAGTAAAAGATGTTCGTATTCCATTACTTGCACTGTGTTGCGTCTGTAATCATGATGATCAGTTCTAACATGGCTCAGGTTATATAATAGTTAACTATTTACATCTGATCCATGGACTGTCTAGGATCATTGCGATTTATTTTATAGGAAATCAATTCCGATCGACTTGAATCTTTATCTCAGTGGCATTCAGTATTTTGACTGTGTAGTCACTGGAAATCAAGTGATGATATTACTGATGTATTTCACATGGAAAGTTAAGACTTTTAAAAGTAAAAAATTTAGGAAAAATTTGTAGAAATGTATTACTTACAATACTTTATTAAAACGTGATTATTTAAGTAAATAAAACATGATTGCTATTTTTATTTCGGACCAAGCGTTCAGAATTTGATATCGTGCTTTAGTTAATATTTAACGAAACTAGTAAGTATTTTTTTTTTACATAATATAACTAAATTTTATAGATAACGAAAAAAGAAACATTTCGAAAATTATTTTCAAAATGTTTCAACTCGTGACAGTCAAATTGTTGTTTGCGGAGGAAGAGTGTTGGACTTCTTTAAAGTCTTATTCTCGCGCTTTTGTTCTTTCGTATCAAGGGTTGTAGTCACTGGTCTAGACGTCGAAAAGGGCGGGTTGATTCTCTCCATAGTCCTGTTGTGATAAAAAGTAAAAAAGCGTTATATTGTGTGTGTGTGTGTGTGTGTGTGGTGTGTGTGTGTGTGTATGTGTATGTGTGTGTGTGTGTGTGTGTGTGTGTGTGTGTGCGCGCGCGTGTGAAAATAGCACCAGTCATCTTGCAATTCTTGTCACTGGAAACTACTAAGGCGACAAGTACAAGCTTTTGTTACTTACCTCCAATCACTATTCATTACGTGGGATGGTTATCCTCTGACAAGATGAGGCAATTATCATTCATTCATTCATTCATTTATACATGCATGTATGCATATATGTATGTATGTATGTATGTATGTATGTATGTATGTATGTATGTATGTATGTATGTATGTATGTATGTATGTATGTATGTATGTATGCTCGACTTATTGAAACAAGTAAGTTGAATCTTGGTACAGCAATCGGTAAAGACAGAACTGTTCCGAAGTTTTGCGCTTCGGTGGTGGCCGTATCACACTGAAACTTCATGAGCCTATTGGTGTAGTCTGGAGGGATGGTGCTGTCCCCAAAGACTGCAAGAATGCAATTATCCCCCTTCTCGATAAAGGAAAGGGAATCGAAATAAAGAGTGGTCATCAAGGAGGTATTGCTGTACTGTCGGCAGCTGGCAAGGTTCTGTCAAGTATCTTTCATACTCATCCGAACTGAAGATGAGAAAACAGATGGGAGAGAAGGGTTTACGCATCCAAGATGGACAAATAATCAAGTCCTACCTCTGGTCGCATGCTGTAGTGCTGACAGGGAAAGTGAATCGAGGGCGAATCGAAGTAAAGTAGATACCTCCGTCAACGATGATATCTCTGATACCCCTTATTCTGCTTGTTCCCCAATTCCCGCTCCTCAAAATTCACAGCTCAGCATCGTCTATACCAACTCGTGCTCCTTATTTCCAAAGTTCAGCGAACTATTTACACTGGCCATGCGTGATTCCCCCGATGTGATAGCGATCACCGAGACTTGGCTAACTCCAGCAGTAAAGGACTCGGAAATCCACCTACAGGGCTACGCCCTCTTCAGATGTGACAGAGAAAAAAGACGAGGTGGAGGTGTTGCTGTGTATGTTAAATCTGATCTCAAACCGTCCAGCGGTATTCTACCCACTAATGCTCAACCTACAACAAAATTCGATGCCGTCTATTGCAAGCTGAGCCTATCCGGGTTTTGCCTGCCCGTGTTAGCTGTCTACAGGCCGCCTCTTGCCGACACCCAGGACGATGCTCATTTACTCGAAGCGATAAGATTCGTTTCAGCTTCTCATGACTGTTTGATATTAGGAGACTTCAACGCTCCCACGATCGATTGGCCCGCATCAATTTGTACATCATCTTCCCGGTTCGGCCAGGCCCTTCTTGACGTGGCTGAAGATTGTTTTCTATCGCAACATGTCGAATATCCGACAAGGCATCAGTCTGGGCAGCAGCCATCTATGCTGGATCTGGTATTTTCCCGCTATCCAAGATCAGTGTCAGACGTATCTGTGTGCGCCCCTCTTGCCAAGAGTGATCATGCGGTCCTGAAGTTCGTCATGCATACCACATTTTCTACGCCCACGATTACTTCGCTGCCACGTAGAGTCTTCTCTGCAATTAATCTTGAAATTCTAACCAAGGCTTCCGCGCTTCTGGACTGGCGATCCTTGATGACGTTGTCCTCAGTTGACGAACTATGGTCGTCCCTCAAAGCATATGTAATCTGGTTGACTGACCAAGCAGTTCCTGTCGGGCTTCCCAAGAAGAAGAAACACAAGCCCTGGGTGACGAAGAAGGTTAAACGAGAACTTCGACTCAGAGATATTGCTTGGGCTGAATTCAAAAATCTGGATTCGACTGCAGCTTTTGAGGTGTACAAAACTCAACGAGACCGAGCCGTGAAAATTGAAAAGGAAGAACGCTTCAGATATGAATACAGAATCGCGGCAAACGCCAGCAGCAATCCAAAAGCCTTCTTTGCCCATGTCCAACGGAATTCCCGCTTGAACAACCAATTTACAACGTTGGTAGACTCAACAGGCGTATCGATTGAGGACCCTTATCAACAGAGTCAATTATTTGCCGAGGCTTTTTCAACTATTTTCAAACAAGATGATGGTCGCGAACCCCCTCCATTTGATAGATCGGTACCTCCAATGCTTCGATTGGTCATCACGCGGGACGAAGTCGAACGCGTTATTCAAGGTCTCGATGTCAACAAGGGTCACGGCCCTGACGGCATACACCCACGGGTTATCAAAGCTTTGGCTCCGTTCATCTGCGAGCCCTTAACACGTCTATTCAATATGTCATTGGCGACGGCTGTTATACCTGCGGACTGGAGAACAGCGATAATCTGCCCAATTTTCAAGAAAGGGTGCCGCGAAGACCCGCTTAACTACAGACCGGTTTCCCTTACATCAATAATCAGCAAGATGTTCGAAACCATCCTTAAGAAAAGTATGATGCTCCACCTCCAAAACACAGCCTCTATCTCTGATTCCCAACACGGCTTCGTGCCGAAGAGATCATGCTTGACCAACTTACTGGTAATGGAAGAATTGGTGACGCGCATCCTCGATGATAGTGATGCTGTTGACATCGTTTTATTGGACTTTGCCAAAGCTTTTGACTCGGTAAACCACCACCTATTACTTGTCAAGCTTCAAGCATATAGTTTCCATCCAGATATTGTACGATGGGTTGGTGCCTTCCTCTCAGATCGCTCCTTCCAAGTCCAAGTTAATGGTTCGCGGTCCGACGTCTCCAGTGCGAGCAGTGGCGTGCCTCAAGGTTCAGTGCTTGGGCCCTTATTGTTCTTAGTCTTCATAAATGACTTGCCCGACGACCTCACGCAACACACCCTTCTATTTGCCGAAGATGTCAAACCGGTCGCTCCTCGCGGTGATATAGAGGATCTTCGTCGATGCCTCCACCAAATTTGAAGATGGTCTAACGAATGGGACCTGTGTCTGAACGTGTCAAAGTGCTGTCATCTGCCTGTTGGCTCTCCTCCTGCAACTCAACTTGATTTCGAGTCTGCTGCTGGAGAGGACCGATCAGGTAAAGGACATGGGTATCTTGGTGGATTCCTCCTTTTCGCCTTCGGCCCAGTCCGTCCATGCTGCCAACAAAGCACGCGGAGTTCTGTTCTTGATTCGACGGTCATTCGGAATGCTTACAGCAGCCATATTCCTACCGCTCTTTGTCACGCTGGTGAGACCCATATTGGAGTACGGGATTCAAGCCTCTTCTCCTTATCTCCTCAAAGACATACAGCATCTCGAAAGAGTCCAGAAGCTGGCTACCCGCATGGTTCTTGGTCTCAAGAATTTGTCTTATGAAGAAAGGCTGAAGACGCTCGACCTTTATTCTCTAGAAAAACGACGACGCCGTGGTGATCTCATTCTTGTTCACAACATCATAAGAGGAAAGTGTAACCTCTCGAAAGAGCTGTTCTTCACTCCTGCTCCAGAGCGTCGGCTGCGGGGTCATTCCGAAAAGCTCTATCTGCGACGATTTCATCTCAATCGAAGGAGAGGGGCTTTCTCCGTCCGGGTTGCGGATCCGTGGAATAAGCTGCCGGACGAAATGGTGAAGATGCCGACGACCGCTCGGTTCAAAGTCTCCCTTGACCACAAGTGGCCTGAACTCTTTACATGAACACCACCCTGTACATAACTCCATGTCCCCCTACATGGCCTTGCTTTTGTGCTTTTTGAGCCAAAAAATTAACTAGCTTAACTAACTAACATACTCGCCTGAATAAATACCCTTGCAAATGACGTCCTCTCAGAATTTCGATGTGGCTTTCGATCTGGTAGAGGAACAATGGATATGATTTTCACAGCAAGATAAATGCAGGAGAGTATGCATCTCGTCCAGGTTTTCATTGATTTAACCAAAGCGTTCCATACTGTGGATAGGGCACCCCTTGTAGAAAATACTCGACAAACTTGGTTATTTGAGTCACTTTGTTGCGATAATTAAATCATTTCGTGACGGAACAGAAGCATAGGTCAATGTTTGTGGTGGCATGGTGAGACTCAACCTTGAAGAGAATAGTATCAAGCAAAGTGACAACCTTGTTTCAACTCACGTTACCTTGTATTTTGCTGCCACTCTAACTCATGCTATTTCGTTGTGGATTGCTCTTCTGGGAAATATATGAAGTACTGAACTTGTGGTCATCTCTTCAACTTCTGTCGATTTACTGCTAATTCAAAAGTTTTTCAGTCTCTTATTCGTGACCTCCTTTATACGGATGATTGGTACTTAATCGCTCAAACAGCTGAAGCCATGCAAATTCACATGATCATATCTCTGCATCTTGCAAGATATTTGGACTCAGCATTAACTTGGATAAAGACTGTCGTTTCGGCCTGCGCCAGGAAACCCATACATGAGACCCCCACTACTATCTTAGTTGAAGGAATAGTACTAAAAATGGTAGACAAGTCTGCTTGGGCAACACACTCAGCCGTTCTTGTTCCTTGGATCATGAAATATCTTTAAGGCTTCAGAAGACAAGATTCCTTCAGGGTTCCTAAATCTAGTGTCTAGTCCCGACATAGCAGCACAAGGCGAAGAAATGTAGCTATGTACCGTGCATGAGTGCTGACATCGCTTCTTTACTTATGTGACACATGGAGCCTTTCAAGGATCATGTAAATGTCCTTGAACACTTCCAACAGAGATATCTGAGACACATTCTGAATGTTGAGTGATCCTTGCGTACTCTAGTCAGAGGTCCGGTGGGGAGCCGACAACATTAGTATTGGGACAATGGTGTACAAGTACCGTTTACATTGGTCTGGATGCTATAAGGCGAACTTGTTTGTGAAAAGTACAACTCGGCAGGAACCATGTCTACGTTTGAAGGATTATGTAAAGTCTTTGTTGAAGGCATAAGAGACATGGAATGTCAATTGGGAAACCAATGCTTGTCATCGTCACTAATAGAGGAAACAAGTAAAGGAAGGAATGGATACTTAAAAAAAAAAACAAGCAAAAAAACCCGCCATTTTCATGCTATATTTCAGTGAGCTGTTCGAAAACGTACCGCCGTTATAGTGAGTAGGGAAAGTTTAACCTGCAGTGTCTGAGGATGTTTGTGTTTATCAAGAGCTGGACTCGTTAATCACCAACAGAGCTGAAAGTGTAAAGTATAATTCTCTCTGAATGCACAATGTTCTCAATAGTCAGCGATGGTTTTCTTCAGTCACAAGTGGACAGCCATTATGTATGTATGTATGTATGTATGTATGTATGTATGTATGTATGTATGTATGTATGTATGTATGTATGTGTATATATATGTATGTATGTATGTATGTATGTATGTATGTATGTATGTACCAAAATTATATCACTTACATGAATCTTTTCCCTTTTTGTTTTAAGTGCTTGTCATGTGCGTAGTTAGACAATGGAGTTTGGTTACCATACTTTATCAAACTATGTTTTGGCCATAGTGGACCAGGTACAAATGCATTATTTCTTTCATATTGAGGATGGTAAGTTGAATAGGAAGGATTTTCGTTTGAGGCATTGAATTCACAGTCTAATTCAGGATAATTCACAACTCCCAATGCGGACATCTGGTGTAATGGATAGATGGCGTATGCTAACTTTTCGGGTTCATCCTTAAGCAAACCTTTCAAGCGCTCGAGTTGACAGGAAGCCTCCGGGCCTTTCTCTAAAAGTTCTGTATTTGGGAGTACACGGTGAAACTTCTCTCGTGTGTTTGATACAACGATTTTAGCTTTCCAAGACTCAATTTCTTTTTCTTTTATTTCTTTCTGATGTAGTTCATCGCTTGTAGTTGATTCTGTCACATGGGCAGATTCGTTGAGTTTGGTTAGTGAATTTTTCCAAAGGTCAAAGTCGTATTTTCTATCCTTCCATGAATACTGATAATTCCGTTCGCACTTACTTTTATCTCTTTCAGGATAACAGCTTAAATCTTCATAAGGCTACAAGAACAGTTTTTAAAATATATTAGATTAAGTTCATATAATGCCTAGCATTGTAATAAAATTGAGTTAGTGAGAATTCTTTATTGTAAACAGAAGTAGGATAATGTAAATAACCATAACTATACATTATTTACATTGGACGGATATGTGTCCTCGTCTGTTGTTACCACAACGTTTCGGCTGATTTACTCTCCTGTCTTCATCAGGTGTCCTGGTAGAATTTTGAACCCAACCCTGGGTTCTCGTTCGTTTTTTTTTTTTGCCGATGTCATTATTATTATTATTGAGTGAGAGAACAGTGCATGCCATCAAAGTGACACTGGGGTAAAATATACGAAGCCCAGTATACTCATTATGACTACCCGTCTGATAAGGGTACACTAGGCACATGCATCACAACCATATATACGCGAGATGGTGGTCTCATATCAAGATAAACAGCGCATGACCTTGCAGGTGCAGCCCAGTTAGAATTTTCTTCTGGTCGAGTAGCCCATCCCGCTCAAAAGCTCCCTAAATAAGGATTGTTTAAGGATGTTGAACGAACCAATCATGTTTCCAAAGGTGAATTATTCAAACCTCTAAGAATTCCTTTCAACATACGGCTATGATGCTCCCCCACTACTTTTGCTCGTGATCAGAGATGCACATATCGTCAGGCACTAAGGGACAAGTTCAACTGGTTACGGTCAAATAACTGACAAGCAAATCTGTGGTATTGAGCAGAATATTTCTGTAGCCCATCTTTTATACCAAGACAAAACAATGTACATGATAACACCTCCAATCAGTTAAGATCGGGAGCCATGAGAGCCACTGTCTGGTATTGCATCTGGGCATTTATCATCATCATCATCATCATCATCATCATCATCATCATCACCACCACCACCACTACCACCACCATAATCATCATCATCATCATCATCATCATCATCATCATTATTATTGAGTAAGAGAGCAGTGCATGCCATCAAAGTGACACTGGGGTAAAATATACAAAGCCCAGTATACTCATCATGACTACCCGTCTGATAAGGTACACCTGGCACATGCATCACAACCATATGTGCGCGACATGGTGATCTCATATCAAGATAAACAGCGCATGATCTTGCAGGTGGGGGTCCAGTTAGAATTTTCTTCTGGTCGAGTAGCTCAACCCGCTCAAAAGGTCCCTGAATAAGGATTGTTTAAGGATGTTGAACGAACCATTTAAAATATCTTAATACTCTACCGTACCGTACCATATCTTAA
The DNA here is from genome assembly GCF_006345805.1 of Octopus sinensis. Taxonomy (NCBI): domain Eukaryota; kingdom Metazoa; phylum Mollusca; class Cephalopoda; order Octopoda; family Octopodidae; genus Octopus; species Octopus sinensis. The sequence continues at coordinate 61,778,369 of NC_043007.1, read as the reverse complement.
ATGCGTACCAGGTACTGATGCTGGCAATTAAAATGTTAGCTAAAATATAAATGTACGACAAATAAAGAAATTCTATAGAAGATTACAAACTTTTTACAATTAAAACTACGTGTACGAGTATACAGTATTAAGCTTTAATTTTTTATGAAATTGTTTGCACGGTTAGAAAATGTGAAAAATGCATTATGTTTTCCCACGTTTCATGGTGCTAAGTATTTCAAACAGTTCATCTGGGTGAGCTGGTCTTTCGCACGCCGACCCCCATTTGACCCCTTGGCTATAATCGACCCCCTGTAGTTCCTCGCCGACCCCTAGGCGGTCACTCGAACCCCTGGTCTAGAACTATGTATAACATAATAAATTACTATCTGTATCGTGACATCGTGGAAAGCTATTCCAAACTATAGATAATCTTTGTCATAAGAGTTAACTTTTTTCTTCACTACGACACCAATCTGTTATAAGTAACATTTGCAGAAGAACTACTATGCATAAAATTTAGAGGAAAATAGAAAAAAATCTTGCAATGGATAAGAAATCAAAGCAAATAGCAGATTATGCATTACGTTTTCCAGTTGACAATTACGCCACAATAGAGGAGGGACGATATTTTTAAAGTTAACAAATCTAGGCTACAGTTGAAAATAACAGAAATTATTGTAAATGAAGCAAGGTTATAATTTGATTATTACAAAACACTACGCTTATGCTTGTGCATTTCTTTATAACTCCAAGGAAATTTATTATTGTGCTGCGTTCGCACATCGTGCACGATGAATAGTTAGCTTAGACGTCATAACAAGCATTTCGCTGTTATTAGAATTATAAAAAATGATGGGTCCTACCAATTATAATTCATAAAGAATGGTAAGAACGATATATTTCCTGTTTTCTAAAAGTTATTTATTAGGATTTAATTCTCTTTAGACTCATACTTTTGAAATATTGATTTCCATTGTATATAAAATTGCGTTATGCAAGGGGAAATAAACTCCATTTAATATTTTAAGTTATTTCCCTTAGAAGGCAAAGTTTTTTTTTTTTTTTGTATTTTTCTTTTCACTTTGTTTATATTTTTTTAAGATAAAATATTCATTAGATAATGCACGCGGCTTAAATTTGGTAAGTGAGTATTGCCGATTGAATTAGTCTCCAGACTTGACTAAGAACTTATATTTTCGCCTCTTCACCTATACAAAATGCTGTTGGATATTTCCTTAAAGGGGAACAACTCTGTATGGAATACTATGAAGTTTATATTTCAAGATACGTATGCAGCGAAATTTGGAAAACTGGAAGGGAAATATTTGATTTGAGCAACATTTTAAAAACAATCCCCACCACTAATTAACTCATAATAGGGAAATAAATTTATATAGCTATTCTGTTATACAATTTACCACCAAAACATCATAATTATTGATACGAATTTCAAATTATTGAATATGTTACTGGGCGTAACTAAATACTAAATTACAATTTCTCCGACACTCTACCAACTATGTCATCCAGAGCCTTTGAATTAATTAAATAAAACATTCATTATATTTTTTCCATAAATAAAAAATAAAGTGAAATGTTTATGCCCCACCCCCCACCATTAATTCATCTATTTGTCAGAAGTGGCAGAGTCGCTAGGGCGTCAGGTATATCTGGTAGTATTCGTTCCAATTCTCTGTGCTCTGTATTGTAATCTTGCAGGGTTCCATCTTGCCTTTTGTACTTTCGATAAATTAGTAGTCAGTGGGGATGGACAGACGGAATTGTCAGACTGTCAAACAAGATTCCCATGCAGTTTCCATTCCAGCTCTCTTTATTCTGAGTTCGAATTCCAAGAGATAAATCCCGCTCGATGACCATCGATGGCTGAGGGAAGGTGAAGGGGAACTACAGCAACAGCATTAGTATCTCTGCTATAAGACAACCATCCCTTCCATCGTCCCAACACAGTTGAGCCATGCGTATGAGGACACTGAAGACCAAGGACAGTAAGGATCGAACGCGTGACACTTTCTCAGCAATAATCAGGCATTACTGAATGGTCCAGAGTTGCAGAAACCTTAGAAATGTATGTATGAATGTCTTTTTCGCTCTTTAACAAAACAATAAATTTTGACCGCCTACCAACTTGGTAGCAAGGTTGCGAAGGAATGTGTCATTATTTAACCATCATCCTTTAAATTTTAAGAAGGTCTTGCAGATTTTTATAGTCCCAGTATGTGTGTATGTATGGATGGAGGAATGCATGCATGTATGTATGTATATATATATATATATGTATGTATGTATGTATGTATGTATGTTGTATGTATGTATGTATGTATGTATGTATGTATGTATGTATCCCTTCACACGGAACTTCAAATGCAAGAAATTTAAATGGCACAACCCCTTTCATGATGTATGTCAGCACTAACATGACTACATAAATAAATACAACTCGTTATACATGATAAAAGATAATTTCCTAGTATCCATAAGTTTCATGAAATTTTTAATAGAATTAAATTCAAAATAAGTCCTAGCTTTAGAATAATTTCACTACTCTTTTAACTTGATTAATAGGGAAAAATTAGTTTCCCTTCCCACAAATGGTCCCTCATTTCAGTACAACTATCATAACAGAAGAACATACCTTCTACACAGTTAATACTCTCAGAAATGTATTGCTTTTAGTGCTAAGGTTTCCATTAATCATAACAACAATAATAACAACATTGATACAAAATGCTGTGAAAGCCTTACTGGGAACTCATTCAAATCCAACTATATTCAGATTAGACATAAAGCCAAAAGATCAGCAACAACATTTTCGAGACAAAGGCATTTCTCACAACAAAATTAAATAGTCTGTCATCGAATCCACTACTTTTCCGAAAAATCTGGAATACTAATATAAAATCTCAATCTATTAAATTCTAAATTTGGAGTTAATGTCTTCATGTCTCCACCAAAAGAAGTTCATTCTACATTTCTTCAAACTATCTTTTCAATGATATTGTACTTGGTTTTACTTTGTCACACATCTTTTTATCTTTCTCTCATACTTTCTCATCTCTTAGCCTACAGTGCTCTACCTTTTCTCAACTGCCCTATGCATATACAAATGACAGACTTCACTCTTATATACATGTGAGATAATATGCTTATCTATTTCACGTTTGCAAACAGTATGGTTAATATGCTACCACACACACAGACACACACATGCACACACACACACACACACACACATACACACACACACACACTCACACATATGTTATAATTTAGAACAACAGTAAATTGTCATTATGGGTGCAGGAGTGGCTGGGTGGTAAGTAGCTTGCTTGCCAACCACATGGTTGTGGGTTCAGTCCCACTGCGTGGCACTTTGGGCAAGTGTCTTCTGCTATAGCCTCGGGCTGACCAAAGCATTGTAAGTGGATTTGGTAGATGGAAACTGAAAGAAGCCCGTAATATATAAATATATATATATATATATATATATGTATGTATGTATATGTTTGTATGTCTGTGTTTGTCCTCCCAACATTGCTTGACAACCAATGCTAGTGAATTTATGTCCCCGTCACTTAGAGACCGATAGAATAAGTACTAGGCTTACAAAGAATAAGTCCTGGGGGCGATTTGCTCGACTAAAGGTGGTGCTCCAGCATAGCCGCAGTCAAATGACTGAAACAAGTAAAAGAATAAAAGAAAAGAATAGTACTCAGAGTTTTGAATGTCAGAGGGAAGAGCTACGATGCATTCTCGCCAGCTTTTAATGGCAATAGATGGTAGGAAAAACCGTTGAATAAAAGGGAAGTTACTCCAATAGGTAGAAAAAGAAATAAAAAAAAAGATAAAAAATACACACAACCATATTCTCACAATACATAGACATAAACCTCCTGTGTTCATAACATCCACATATGTACACACTCACACAAACACATATACGTACATGCACATACACACACAAACATATATGTACACATATATGTACATGTACGTACTCATACATACACAAATATCCACACACACATGTATAACGAGTTGTATTTATTTATTTATCACCCGACAAGATACATCTGCACCATCAGATGCTCCTGAACAAGTTGTTGAGTGTCCCACCCAAGAGGAAACGATGCTAGATGTGTTGAAACAATTGTCATGATTAATAATAAATTCTCCTATATTCCATCTTCCATCTTTCATTTGTTATATAAATATATGTATGTATTTATGTATATGTGTATGCAACTTCATCCTCATATACATATAGGTGTTTGCATGCATACACATAACATAATAAATATATATATATATATAGACATTTATACATATAAATATATGTATATATATATATATATATATATATATATATATATATATATATATATACATATATTTATATATATATATATAAAAATATATTGGGTGGCACGTAAAAAGCACCCACTACACTCACGGAGTGGTTGGCGTTAGGATGGGCATCCAGCCGTAGAAACACTGCCAGATCTGACTGGGCCTGATGAAGCCTTCCAGCTTCACAGACCCCAGTTGAACCGTCCAACCCATGCTAGCATGGAAAACGGACGCTAAATGATGATGATGATGATGATGATATACAGGCATACATTCACACTCACGCATACACATATATACATATATATATACATATACATCCTCCTATGATGTGTCACCTTTGGCATGCTGGATCCCCAAAGTAGAAACAGCTGTAAGAGTAGGGTTATATTCACTCATTTATTCTTATTTATTTTTTATTTATTTATTTATTTATTTATATGATTGTAATTAATAAATAGATCTAGCTGATGTTTATCAATTAATTATCTTCGCCATTTTCATCCTTGCCTTACATATATATATATGTGTGTGTGTGTGTGTATATATATATATATATATATATGAGGTTTTCACGCTATCTACCTGACAATTTCTTGTTAAGTTTTCCTTATTAAGTAGTTGTCCTTAATTGCTAAATTTTTATTCCGAAAAAACTTTTCCTTTCCCGAAATGCAATTCGTAAAAGTCTGACATTTACAGGATGTAATATATGTAAACTCACCCATGTGCTTCGTTGATGTTGATCAGTTAGCTGATCGGCTTAAGCAAGGCAGGGTCGTTTATGTATGATACATCCAGGCCTGCTGATGAATACGTAAGTATGAAATCACGGTGATACAGGTCTATATTTTTTAAATGTCTTACTTTGAAAAATTGCATTCGGTGGGATTAGTAATATTTTTGGTAGAAATGACTAATTGTCCCTCTTAGCGTGTGGCATGTATGTATAATGCCATCTGGCATGTATGTATAATGCCCTCTATATATAAATTAATATGTTCAATAAGAAATAATTATTTTCGAAATTTTTTCTCTTATGAGGTTTTCATGCTATCTACCTGACAATTTCTTGTTAAGTTTTCCTTATTAAGTAGTTGTCCTTAATTGCTAAATTTTTATTTCGAAAAAACTTTTCCTTTCCCGAAATGCAATTCGTAAAAGTCTGACATTTACAGGATGTAATATATGTAAACTCACCCATGTGCTTCGTTGATGTTGATCAGTTAGCTGATCGGCTTAAGCGAGGCAGGGTCGTTTATGTATGATACATCCAGGCCTGCTGATGAATACGTAAGTATGAAATCACGGTGATACAGGTCTATATTTTTTAAATGTCTTACTTTGAAAAATTGCATTCGGTGGGATTAGTAATATTTTTGGTAGAAATGACTAATTGTCCCTCTTAGCGTGTGGCATGTATGTATAATGCCATCTGGCATGTATGTATAATGCCCTCTATATATAAATTATATATATATATATATATATATCCCTATATATATTTACATATATATGTATGTATAATTTATATTTCAAGCTCAAGTGTGTTTATTGGTTTATTTGCATCATTATGAATGAGGAATGAAGCCAGTATGCTCCAATGGATGTGTAATGTCTGTGTACACACTCGACAGAGTGTAAGTCCTTGAGAGAAAAGTTGGACCTAAGAAGCATCAGCTGTGGTGTGCAAGAGAGACGATTGCGCTGGTATGGTCATGTAGGAATAATGGATGAAGATAGGTGTGTGAAAAAGTGCTAATCCCTAGCAGTTGAGGGAACTCGTGGAAGAGGCAAACCCAGGAAAACCTGGGACGAGGTGGTGAAGCATGACCTTCGAACTTTAGGCCTCACTGAGGCAATGACTAGTGACCGAGACCTTTAGAAATATGCTGTGCGTGAGAAGACCCGGCAGGATAAGTGAGTCCATCCTGTGTCCCTTGCCAGGGATGTAGCCAGCCCACTTATGCATACTTTTCCTTCCTTGGACACACAAAGACCTGTTGAGGCAAGCGAAGTCGAAATCGAATTCAAAATTGAACCAATCCTATGACTGGCACCTGGCAGTTGCAAGAGCCGCTGGACTGACTCCTGTGCAGGTGGCAAGTAAAGAAACACCGTTTTGACCCTGTGCTTGAGGAGATCCATTGAGTCAAGGACACCAACATCAAAGACCAATGGAAACTGCAGTTGTGAAACGGTGGCACGTAAAAAGCACCATCCGAACGTGGCCCATGCCAGCGCCGCCTTGACTGGCTTCCGTGCCGGTGGCACGTAAAAAGCACCAATCCAATTGTGGCCGTTGCTAGCCTCGCCTGGCACGTAAAAAGCACCCACTACACTCTCGGAGTGGTTGGCGTTAGGAAGGGCATCCAGCTGTAGAAACACTGCCAGATCAGACTGGAGCCTGGTGCAGCCTTCTGGCTTCCCAGATCACTGGTCGAACCGTCCAACCCATGCTAGCATGGAGAACGGATGTTAAATGATGATGATGATGATAATGATTGTCTCTTTCTCTCTCTCTTACTCTCTCTCTCTCTCTCTCTATGTGTGTGTATGTGTGTGTGTGTGTGTGTGTGTGTGTGTGTGTGTGTGTGTGTGTGTGTGTGGTGTGTGTGTGTGTGTGCAGAGAGAGGGACAGACAGACAGATTGGCATAATTATGCAAAGAAACCAATAAACTCTTGGGTTTGAAGAAACGCCATAAAGCCAAGCACTTTGGGATGTGAAACCCAGGGTAACCCCATAGACTGGTTATAATTATCTTTATCTAATTACTCTACTGCTCTACAACTTAGAATGTACCTCTCTTACAGATTTATGATTTACTGATTATCTATATATATATATATATATCATCATCATCATCATGATGCCGGTGGCACGTAAAAAGCACCCACTACACTCTCGGAGTGGTTGGCGTTAGGAAGGGCATCAAGCTGTAGAAACTCTGCCAGATCAGATTGGAGCCTGGTGCAGCCATCTGGTTCACCAGCCCTCAGTCAAAATCGTCCAACCCATGCCAGCATGGAAAGCAGACGTTAAACGATGATGATGATCATCATCCCATGCTGGCATGGGTTGGACAATTTGACTGACGACTAGCGAACCAGATGGCTGCATCAGGCTCCAATCTTGATTTAACAGAGCTTCTACAGCTGGATGCCCTTCCTAACGCGAACAACTCTGAGAGTGTAGTGGGTGCTTTTATGTGCCACCAACACGAGGGACAGTCAGGCGGTACTGGCAACGGCCATGGAAAAATCCGGTTTTTTTTCAGTACAGCAAACTGAAGACCAAGAACTGCACATTATATATATATATATTTATGTAAATACAAAAATGGGACAAGAACGCAAGACATCCAGACAGTTAGGTGATACAAAAAAGGGACAACAAAACATCCAGACAAATGATACAAAGAAAACAAGGACAGGTCATTCGGAGTTTTCTTTCCTCAGTCGAGTTCCGGATTATCTTGGCAACTTCAACTGGTTATACTCAAGATTGCTCCAGTCTGGTCAGCCCCAAGGAAAAACTAAGCTAAGAGCATGAGATTCCTTGGAAGAAAGCAAGCAAATGTAAATGAAAGCAAGAACGGAAAAAAAAAACGGAGAAATGGTACACAAATACAAATAACAGGACATTAACAACGGGTGTCTTTCGACTAAGAACGAATTAAATTAAGCTGGCATGTGTGGAAGTAAAGCCTTATGGCAGGGACATATGATTTGACAGGCACAGGGAGGAATATAGATGTTGCACGGATGGTAGTCAAACCAAGAAAGAAAGGTCTGGCTTGGCCAAACACCAGTCACATGAGAGAGAAGAGAGAGAGGTAGAGATAGAGGGACAGAAGAAAAAGAAGGGGTGAGAAAAAATTGAGAGGGACAGAATGGAGTGAAAGAGGAGGGAAGGTAAGCATGAAGAGAAGGCCAGGAAATGTGAGAGAGGGGGAATGAAAGAACGAAGAGTGGAATGAACAAAGTAAGTGTGAAGGAGCTGATAGAAAGAAGAAAGAATGAAAGAATAGAAAGAATAATAGAGTTGTACAAAATTTAGATATATATATACTTGCATATAAGAGACCAAAGTGTACGTACGCCACTATATTTTCATATATAAAAAAATTTACAAAAATGGGACAAGAACACAAAACATCCAGACAGTGATACAAAAACGGGACAACAAAACATCCAGACAGATGATATAAAGAAAACAAGGACGGGTCATTCAGAGTTTTCTTTCCTCAGTCAAGTTCCATGTCTGTTGACATATTAATACAAGTGTACACACATATGTATACTGTCATAAGTATATACGTGTGTATTTGCATGTATTTATGTATGTGTCAATGTGTAAGTATACACATAATATTACTAAGTATGTGTGTGGTTACATATGATTCGTGTGTATACATATATGCATGTCCATATGTACGTACTTTTGTATAGGTATATATATGTATGCATGTGTATGTACATATATATATACACATATATGTATTTGTATACACACACACATACATATATATATATATGTATGTATGAATTTCTAAATGTCTCAGAGAGACATGAGTGGTGGTGGAGTGATATAGTAGTTTTATACTGTCAACTCAACGTGACAGTCCCGTAAGGGAATTACACCACCGCCATTTAGCCCTAGGAAACATCGACGTTTCCTGTCGGCTTTGATACATTTTCTGTGTCCTTATATTTGCAAAGGGGAGGTAGTAGTAGTAGTAGTAGTAGTAACTGTGTATTGTCTTTGATCTCATATCAGTGACAATAGTTTCAAGAACGTTGTCTTGCCTAAGATATATAACACCAGGCTAGTAATCTGACTGAGTTTGTAAACTTACAGATATCAGTCACCATAGTTTATATAGCCTATAATTTATATCACAAAGTAAGGCTTATGACTTAGGGAAAATCTAAGGATTAAAAAAAGCATTAGATTGAAAAGAAAATTAATGAGTGAATAAATGCAGTTGTCTAATTTATGTATTTGCATGAATTTTGTATAAATTTACCAAATTCTGGTGAAAATAACATTTGAATTATGTTCTGCATTTTGAGTTTGCTTTAAAGATCTTTCATCAAACTTTGTAATTCATCACATTAAGACTTTAGCAATTTAATTCTTAACTGAATAAAGTCCTTTTTTTATTAAAACAATTGGTATAATTTCATAAATAAAATACTTGTTCCTTCTCATTGATATTTCTGCATCATCAGGTATTTTCTGCTCTCGGTAAGTTGAATACCATGGATCTAATGCTATCCAACATTACCTATAGATGTGCACCTGGGTAAGGATTCAATCCCTTCCAAGGGGGCTGGTGGACCACAGCTAGATTTGACCTCTTTAATACAAAGAACCAGAACAAAGACCACTAAGTATCCCATTCAGCTTTTAATGATTCTGCCAGTCTGCCACACTGATTGGTACTTTATCAACCCTGAAAGGAAGAAAGACAAAGTTGACCTCAGTGTGATTCGAACTTAGAACACAAAGAGCTGGAATAAATACTGCAAGAAATCCATTTAAGGAACTTCTATTCTTTAGTCTTTTAGCCCATGTCAATTATTGTCAACAAGTCATCCTTACATAGACATCTGCAATTGATGGGTTATAAGTCACTACCAAAATCTATTTGGACTTTTTTTTAAATTCTGGAAATAATTGTACTGTTAAAATTAAATACCTGGTATATTTCTTCCAATCTAGCTTCAGAGGGTCTCTGAATTGGTACATGACGTTGAAGGATAGATTTTTGTTGAGCAAGAATCCACCTTCTGTTTTTCTTTAAAGGTTTTTCACTTTTCACTAATGTATCCTTGACAGGCGGAATTGTCATTGTGTGATGGAACTCAGGGCCATAAGTATATAATGTGTTCTTGTCCTAAAATAGGAAATAAAAATAAATGTATTCTACTCTTTATCAACTTCCTTTCTCATCCTTTCACCTCTCTATCTCTCACCTCATCTTTCTATCTCTCACTCACCATTTCTATCTTCCACATGAATATAAATATACAAATATGAAACTATTTAAACAACAAGTTGTGACCAAAACATAACCGGACAGTGAAAGTTGAAATACAGAAAAATTGCACAATGAAGTTCAAAGAATCACTTAAAATTGCTGCCAATGAACCTTTGTCAAGAAATTTAAATAACTGTACTTCATCATTAACATTTATGAAAAATGTCCCCTTATGATATTTATGACATCCAGAGACTTATTTTTAAGGCTTGTTGACTAGATATCTTTTATCTTTTACTTATTTCAGTCATTAAACTGCAGCCATGCTGGGGCACCACCTTGAAGAATTTTAGTCAAATGAATCAACCCAAGTACTTATGTTTTTTTAAGCCTGGTATTTATTCTATTGGTTTATGTTGCCAAACCACTAAGTTACATGAACATAAACACACCAACACCGATGGTCAACATACACACACATGCACACACACACATGCACACACACACACACATACAATAGGCTTTTTTTAGTTTCCTTCTACCAAATCCATTCACAAGGCTTTGGTTGGCCCATGGCTATTGTAGAAGACACTTGCCCAAGATGTCATGCAGTGAGACTAAACCCAAAGCACATGTAGTTGGGAAGCAAACTTCTTATCAGATAACCAATAAAAGCGTAAGTAAAAGTCTTGTGAGCACATGCTTTAGTTAAACAGATTTGGAATCAATCCTACATCATCAAGACTCAGTAATTTATCTTCAGAATACTTCAGAAGCTGAGTACCTGAATAAAGAGTCTGACATGAATAAAAAGAAAGAAGACTGTTTGTGAAATCAATAATGATATGTATATTGATAAATCATTCCTTTGAAATCCTAAAACCAAGGTACCATGAAAAAGCATTGGTGTGGGTGCTGGTGTCACATAAAAAGCACAGGTAATGGTTCCACATAAAAAGCACCCAGTACATTCTGTAAAGTGGTTGGCATTAGGAAGGGCATCCAGTCATAGAAACCAAGCTAAAATAGACTATGGAACCTGGTACAGCCCCTAGCCTTGCCAGTTCCTGTCAAGCCATCCAACCCATACCAACATGGAAAATGGATATTAATGATGATGATGATGACGACGACAATGACGACGACTCAAGTAAACCTCTTATAATTTTAGTAACATATGCCTGGAATTCCAGTACAAAGAAAAATCAAACCCTGCTACTCTAGTCACAGCTTAGTGTAAAGTGATAATAGTTGTAATGTTAGAATTTTAATGTGATGTACTTGTAGTTTGATAGTATGTCCATGACAAACCAAATAACTAATACCAGTAATGTCTAAGGTGTATCTGTCTCTTTTTATTGGTTCCATAAATTTAAAATCTTTAGAAACAAGTTTTTTTAGTGGGTTTTTATCTCTTTGGCTTGTTAAATGGAACAAAGTAGAAAATTATGGTAAATTTATTTCAATTTATCTCAATATGTGAAATTTTTTATTGAGTCCATAATAACAAATAACAGTGATAGAAGACATAGCAGTCCGCAGCAGGATTCAACACCAGATTCTAGGGGAATGAAACTGAATACTGTAAAAGATTTTAGTTCCACTTTATATCATTTCTGCCTACTCGACAGCCCCAGACTTTGAATAAATAATACAGTACAGCAGGCATTAACCTATAATTACCATATTTCAGCTGAAATACACAGCCTTTGTTGCAATTAACAATGAATACAATGAAGAATTTAGTAAAATAATTTTGTTATTAATAACCTGTTTGTTACCAGATTTCTGTTGAAATATGCTGTCTTTGTTTCAATTGATTTTGTAAATACTGAAGAATTTGTCATTATTAATCAGGTGTTTGGAACAAATTAATATCAAATTTTGATGTAAGGTTAAAATTTAGATCAGTGTGGTCAAAGAATTGGGGGCAGTCTCAGGGAGGTTGGTATCAAAAGGGTTGATCAACTTCTAACTATTAGAATATTATATTTGAACTCTTCAACTTGCATGAAATAGCAACAAAATCTCTCTCATATCATACCCTACAAAATTCAAGTGCTAAGTATAAAATCTTTGATGAAATATTTAACCATAGTTCAATAAAAAATATTTTATTAGAGTTCTATTTGACCAGGGCTGACCTGGGGCAAAACAACAACTGGAATATACTTCAGTTATAGTGCTCCCACTGATTACCACATTCTCATTTCATTGAGTTTATTTACACTCAGATAGGGTAAACCAACTGCAGTTAAGTGTTTTTTCCAGAAACACAGAGCTATACCAGGGAAAATATAGAAAACCTTGGCTTGTTGGCTGAGACCCTAGAGGGTTAGGTTAATTACAATCAGTGGCAGCTTGTGTATAGGCACTGCAGAACTACAGCACCCACTATTTCCACCCGATATCAATAACATTCAATATAATGAGTCCTTTTTTTCTTTAATTCTTTCTTTTTACATGTACATTATATAATCCTTAAGCTTAATGTTAGTAGCCATCCCCTAGTTTATGAAAAAAAATACAAAAATCCTTGTACAGAACTGTGCACTTCACAGTTCCAGCAATGCAATGTTTGGCTGTTGTGCACATCCTCACATGTTCAAGATAGGAAGCTGCATGCTAGGGAAAGAAACCACTGTGCTTCACGCAGTGCCGACCCTGGTGTGCTGGTGAAAGGTAGTGTTTCTTTTTGACTATGTATGTGTTGTGCTTAAAAATGTTTATATTATTGAATGTGATGAAGTGTAGAATTAGATTATAATCCTGCTTCCAGTGACAGTGTTCTGCAAGGATTTGAAAAATAGGGCAGATTTTGCCCCCTTATTTTGTGATTTAGGGGGAATTTTCGAAAAACAAGGTGGGAATTCACAGCAGTGTTCAGTGAACATATTAAATACACTATCTGGCAGTGGCTAAAATGTGAACCGATCAAGTTTATGTATAAATTTTCTTCTTATATGTTTGTTTCCTTTTACATAATATTAAAACAATGGCTAAAAACTTTCTGATGCCGCACCCCCACTAATTTTATCTCCAAGCTGCCACTGGTTACAGTACATGATCCTATGCCGTTAGTCAGCCTATTACTACATCTACCTCCAGTAGAATTACAAGATACATCTTACCAATGTATTCACTAGTTCCCGTTTAGCCAACTCTATTGAGTTAAAAGTACAAATTGAATAGTTCTGCATCTCTGCAAGTGGTTGCTTGATTTCCACCATCTTCTGAGGTACTGCCTTCATTCTGTTTTCTTCACTTTGAAGATGTACCAGTTTCTGAAAATAATGATATAAACATATAATATTTTTAGTAAACACAGTTAAGTTGTTTTCCGTTTTGGCTGTTCATTTATTTATTATACTCCAGGATTTTTGAAATAGCAACTAATTTTAATTAGAAACTATCTCACTTGAATGCTATCAAACTATGGCCTACTTGACAAATAAAGAAGAGAAATATTCATAATTACCATTTTGCCTTCCTCTGAGCAAAATATTCATTTTTTTAAAAATCTAAACTGAAATGGGACTGTAATTGTAGCATTCCCAAGACCCTTCAGACTGATGAATAAGAATGAGTTAGATTAATGTATAAATTAGTCTTAACAATTTAATGTTCAGACCACTGAGAGTTAACAACAAATAATTATGTGATGAATAAAAACAAAAAAAAAATTTGGTCAATAGATAATGTACTATTTTCAACTTTTTAGTAAGAACAGCAGACAACTTTCAATCTTAGTCTGAGCTGATGTGGTAAGTCTAACTTTGACCAGCGTGATCATTGCCAGAGCAACAAGCTGGCCTCCGTGCCAATGGCACGTAAAAAGCACCATTTGAGCATGATCGTTACCTGCATCACCCTACTGGCACTTGTGCTGGTGGCACATGAAAAAACATTCAAGCGAGGTTGTTGCCAGTGCTGCTGGACTGGCTCCTGTGCAGGTGGCACATAAAAAGCACCATTTGAGTGCAGCCATTGCCAGTACCACCTGACTAACCCTCGTGCCGGTGGCACATAAAAGTACTCACTACACTCTTGGAGTGGTTGGCATTAGGAAGGGCATCCAGCTGTAGAAACTCTGCCAGATTAGATTGGAGTCTGATGCAGCTATCTGGTTCGCCAGACCTCAGTCAAATCGTCCAACCTATGCTAGCATGAAAAGCAGATGTTAAACAATGATGATGATGATAATGAATGATGAAAGAATAACTAAGTAAATATACAATATTATATATTTGTTAAAACAGAAAAGAAAATGTTTCAGAAATAAAATTAGCTACTATTACAAGAAAATAATAATTAAGTTTATTTTAACATATTTTGTACATAGTGCATTTGTAAGTCAACTAGGAATGAATACTCTGTGAGAAAAAAATTATGTTATGACAATGAATTTTTATTTCCATGATACAAATTATTCCTACTTCAGCAACAAAGTATATCATTAATTGTAATGTAATGATGAAATAAATCACTAAATACATGTATAAAACATAGTGCTAATATTATAGATAAATCATGAGGTAGTGAACTGGCAGAATTGTTATAACACCAGGCAAAATACTTTGCTGCATTTCGTTCATCTTCATGTTCAAATTCCACTGAGGTTTAAATTCCACTTTGCTTTTTGGGGTTAATAAAATAAGTACCAGTTGAATACTGGGGTCGATGTAATCAACTAATTCCCTCCCTTGAAATTACTGGCCTTCTACCAAAACTTGAAAGCAATATTAAAAATAAATCATAAGGCAGCAAGCTGGTAAAATTGTTAGCATACCAGGCAAAATGCTTATTGGCATTTTGTCCTTCTTTACTTTCTGAGTTCAAATGCTGCCAAGGTTGACTTTGCCTTTCATTCTTTTGGAATTGATAAAATAAGTACTAGTTGAGCACTGGAGTCAATGTAATAAACTAACCCTTCTCCTAAAATTACTGGCCTTGTACCAAAATTTGAAACCAATATTATAGATATATCAATATACAGAATTATTCCGAGTTAAAATGTACAACAATCAATTATTACTACTAAAAGAAATTGATAACTAGAGGAAATTACTTACAGCATTATGTTTTATAAAGTTGACTGTTTTATGGCGCTCTTCTTTTTTCCTCTGTGGGCAAGATTCCATTGGAATTGGTTTAGCATCCTCTTTTGTATCAACTTTAATATCCTCTTTATCAGCCAGGTTAGTTATTGCTATTGAAGACATATATATTCCATAATATTTAGGAAAAAGTGCTTACACTTCCCTCTCTCATACACACACAAACCTTACTACACACACACACACAAAGTCATATTTCTCAGAAAACATACAATAGTAGTATGTTTATGTATTTGTTTTGCAAGATGCCTGATGTAAAATTGTCTACTGGAACAGATATTGTTATATTTGGGGAGGGTCATGCATTTGTTTTTTTTCTTCTTACTAAATAACCACATACACTATATACTCATTCTTCACTTCAACTTTATTGTTATTCTTATTTTAGTGTCCTTTGTCTGGAAATCTTTCATCAGTGAAGAGGTCACAATGTGTGTGGTGAAAGATTTCAGGCAGAGGATACTAAAATAAGAATAATAATAAGGCTGAAGTGAAGAATGCATATATAGTGCATGTGGTTATTTGACAAAAAAAAAAAAATCCCAAAATATAACAATATGATATTGGCTTTATCAATAAATTCTTATGCGTCCAATATTAGCACAAACAGATTACCAAACGACTTATCAAATCCCTAAAAAATTCTAATTATGATTTCTCCATTTAGCCATTTAACATCTATTTATTCTTAATAAAAAAAAAAAAAGAATTATGATCAAATTATCCTCACCCTCAGTCTTGATGTCTTCTGGTGTGAAGGAGACAAATACACTAGTCAGGGATCGTATCATATCTGCATCAGGAAAACATTTATAGTATACAGCATCCATCAGCCTGTTGCATCCAATCAGCTGTAAAATAAACATATATATATATATATATATGTGTTGTTTGATTTCCTTATTTTTCTTCTTTTTACCTATGTGAGTCACAAATATTGTTATCTGTGGGAACATATTTTGCAGGAAAAAGAAATAGCATTCTTTTAGCTGCTATTTCTAAATTTTCGGTATGTGGTGAAGCAACTTGTTGCTAAACCCTTAAATATAGTTATAATAATACATGAAAAACGTTTTTGTATAAGTTTTTACCGATTATGGTTCTTTTCCATACCGAAACTACTTGGTAAGATTTATTAATTTATTAAATTAATAATTTTTTACCTTATATCTGTGATATATATATATATATGTGTGTGTGTGTGTGTGTGTGTGTGTATGTGTAAGTGTATATATGTCTAAATCTGTGCGTGTGTGTGTGTGTGTATGTAGACAAATCACTGTATCACTATCGAACTGACTATTGGATGTGTTTATGCACTACTGATCACAACACACTTCCTTACATTGTTGTAGCTTTTGAATAATACCAGCCCACTGACTAGGCAGGCCAATGTGTGTGCATGCATGTGTGTGTGTGAGTGAGCATGTGTGTGTGTGTGTGTGTGTGCATGTGTGTGTATATGTTTCAGTCATTTGACTGAGGCCATGCTGGATCACTGCCTTAAAGGGTTTTAGTCAAAGCCTAGAACTTATTCTGTCAGACTCTTTTGCCGAACCACTAGGTTGTGGGAATGTAAACACACCAACATTGATTGTCAAGCAGTGGTTGGGGGACAAACACAGACACAAAAGACACACACACATAAATATATACATACATACATACATACATATATATACAGACAGATAGAAAGATAGATATGTATGTATATATGTATGCATATATATCATGTATATATATATATATCATGTATATATATATATATAGAAGGAGCTTCTACAGGACTAGAACTGTTTCATTCAAAAGAAATCATCAGGAAGTATTGAGTACCTTATTTACTGTGGTTAACCCCGACTCAGCCCGGGACCTACATATATATATATATATATATATAATATATATATACACACACACACACAAGTTTCCCACAGCTATTTTTGTCTTAGGAGTCTTATCACATTCTTTAAAGAATTCGATAGCTTTGAGTGGTGATGTCTGTTTGTTGGCTTTAACTCTCTGCAGGTCCACTCACGTGACAATTTCTTTAAAGGCCTGTATAGTCTTCTCCTAGTTATCTACAGCATCTGGTCAAAAATGTGGTTCAGAGTGTGAAGAGTTGCTTCACACACCTTGCAGAGTAGGTCTTGTTCTTTGCTCAGATTTTAAGGTTATTTGGGGCTGGAAAGAAGTCAGCGACAGTACATAGAAGGAAGGACAACTTTTCCTAGTCAGTACTCCAGAATTTTCTCCAAAACAGTGGTCACTTGAGTGCCTGGTCCCATTGCATACACTGTCATTGTCAGACAAGCACTACTGTTTTTGTGTTGTCTTCTTTTACCTTTCAGATGTTCAGATACTGTTATGGTTATGGATTTATTGGGTCATCACATAAATAAAGCATTTTATTTATACTTCTTTATTTTTCAAAATCAAGATAAACACAGTTCTTTTTTAATCTAAAATATACTCTCCTTCATTTTCTACAATACTTTTCCGTCCATCTGGTAGATTTGCAAGACCCCGCTTCCAAAATTCACTTGTCCATGATGAAAGATGCTCCTCCAGTACTGTTCTGACCTCATTTACAGAATTCATTTTTATTTTTTTGTCCAAATGATTTTGAAGACTGCAGAATAAATGATAATCAGATGGGGCAATGTCTGGTGAATATGGTGGGTGGGGCATCGTTTCCCATTCAAACTGCTTCAGCCTTTTTGAATGTCATATTTGCTGTATGTAGCCGAACATTATCCTGATGAAAGAACACCTTTCGTCTTGAAACCAAAGATGGTCATTTTACTTCTAGAGCTGACTTAAGCTACTCAAGCTGCTCACAGTAAATCTCTTTATTATTATTTGGTTTAGGTTTAAAAGTTCAAAGCAGACTAAATCTTTCATATCCCACCAGACAGATAACACATCTTACGTGGGTGAAGCCCTTCTTTAGCCTGGGGTGCTGGTGTTTCTCCTGCCCCTACCCACTGTGTTTGGCACTAGACATTTTTATAGAGAACCCATTTCTCCTCACCAGACACTATTCGATCCAAAAAAAAGGTTCATTCATGAGACATGACAGCAAAGAAGAGCACACATTCACTCTCTGTATGTGATTAGACTTGGAAAGTTTATGAGGAACCCATTGACCCAATTTGCTAACCTTTCCGATGGCACGCAGGTGTTGATGAATGGTTGAATGACCAAATCCAGGCTTCTCTGCTAGTTTCTGAATAATTACGATGGGATTTTGTTCCACCAGGGTTTGCATGATGTCCACGTCAAGCTCTGCAGATCTTCCAGGATGAGGCTCATCTTCTAGGCAGTAGTTTCCAGCTTGGAATTTCTGGAACCACTGTTGACACTGGCTTGCGCTTATCCTCTGACCCCTATATACTGCATTCCTTGCACTTTCTGTTGTATTGTTGCGTTTATTTAACTCATAAAGCAAAATATGCTCCTTTGTCACTTCCATTATAGCTTTGAAAAAATAACTCTTAAAATCGAACTGTACTCTTCAAAACTTGCACTAAGAATATGTACAAGTTAAATTGCTACCTGCTTTTATAGCAAGTTGATGCAGGTAGTCTATCTCATCTCTGACTTTTAGTTCATGCAATTGAAAAAACTGCATTGTTTATGGGGTGACCTAATATATTTTTTGTATAAAAACTTGTTTATTTTTTAAAATATATTATTAATAATTTTCTTTATAATTTTTATATATTTTTACCTTTTTTATAATTTTTATATATTTACATTTTAAGTTTTTAAATTTTTCTATCTGAATACACTTCTTTATATATTCTAAATAATTTAAAACTATTTACTTTATATTTAATACTTAATATTTGATATCTTATCATTACCCTCGCATAATTGGTGCATATGTTCAAAAACTTCTTACTTTTATTTTATAAATATTATATATCTTCATTTTTACCCTAATATTATTTATATACTCTATATTTCTTTAAAATTTTAATTTTCTTATTACTTTTATATCTTAATGCATCTCTTTTTCTTATAATTTTAAGTACCTTTTAATTATGTACCTATATTTACTTTTTAATTTATCTTATTGCTATATTATAACTCTGTTAAATTGTAGAAGGTTCTATTTATTCCCATGCAATGATTCCAAGTCAAGCCCCCATAACCATTATTCCATTATCCTTCAAAGTCTTCCTCCTTTAATATTATGGCAATTAGTAACAGTTGGGTCATCTTTCTTTCTTTTTTCTCTTTATCCTCCCTTCCACATCCCTCACTTCCTTGTTAATGCCCTCTGCCTTGTCAACTTGTGGAGATAAAGCGTGTGTATTAGTTCCATCACAAACGACCTTGATAATTTAGTAGGTTAACCTGGCCACAAATCGTTTTTTTAACACTGACCAATAGACATTAAACAACTCCTTAATAGATAAACCTAGACTAATGGAGCTGCACCCTCCTCTCTTGTTAGAAGCATAATGGAAGGCAAGTTTTATGATATCGAGAGAATATCACCTTCTCCCATTATATTTTGTTCTTCGTGTAGTTCTGGCTCCAGCAGGCAAAGAAAGAAGTCTTTAAGTACAAATGCAATTTACAACTGGTTTCTTTACAAGTTTCACAGAATAGATGAAGGGGGTTGCTCTCTGCAACCATCTCAAGCTGTGTGCGTTGTGTTGTATCTCCATTAGTGTGGGCACATTGCCTCTGGAAGTACAACATGCAGACAGGCCCAGCCAGTGAAGTGTGCTCAGCAAGCACTGCTGCGAAGAAGCAGAGAGAATGAATCTGTTTCTGTTTGGCCCTTATATACAGTTTGTGATCACAAGCCTTGTTGTGATCTCGCGCATGGCAAATGGATGCAGGTGAAGTCTTGCTCCAGTCTCGGAGATGGCAATGGCTACCGCGAGACCTCATCCAACATGGCGCTGACTGCTTGTGCCGCTACAGAAGTATAGATAATTGGGTCACTGGAGTCATTTATTCATTCCCCTTCCTAAAAACTCTACTAACCTTTAAATGACTCTGTTCTGATCAAATATACACTATTCTGGTAAATCCATTCTGTGAACTTAAATAGTAGCAGAATCACTGTAAATGTTTTTGCTCCATGGATCTCAAACTATGTTAAATCATTCTGAATGTCCTTTATTTTGAAATTCATGAATTCATCTGACAAAAATGGTTTCTTTAAAATGATATAATGTTTTCATTAATCAATTAAAGGAGTCATTAGAAATGATTATAATGGACTGATACCTGTACCTCTACACTGTTACTCATTTACATATATATATATATAGGGTTATATGCACATGCACACACACATACATACATACATACATACATACATACATACGCACACACACACACACACACACACACACACACACACACACACACACATATATATATATATATATATATATATATATACATATACGTATAGTATGTATATATGTATGTCTTTATTCAGTTTATTTCAAGATTTCTTGCCAATAGAGAATGAACCAGTGTCTAACCTAGATCCAAGGCTCCTTCATTGTAATTGCAACATCAGGGTATTTATGTGTGTGTATGTGTGTGTGTGTGTGAATGTATGTAATTAAGTATGTTTGTGCAGAGTTGTATGTTTTATGTATGTATTCTTATGCATATAGTTGCATATCTAGACATGCTCATACATATTTAAATGATAAACTTCTGGAAAGTTCTACAGATTTTTACAGTTCCAGTGATGGATTGGATCTGTAGGCTTCGAATTAGCTTTTTCTTTTCTGATTTTGAGAAGTCTAATTTCTCAAGATTTGTATTTAGACAGTGTCTTACATATCCCAGGGCCCCAATAATTACAGATATAAACCTGAACTTGTAATCTGGATAGAATAACTGCAGATTTATCAAAAGTTCAGCATAGGTATTCTCTTTTTCACTGATCTTCAGCTTTATGTTAACATCCACTGGGCAGTTAATTTCTACAACTGTGCTCAGTTTCTCATCTCTATCCCAAATCATCATATCAAGCCTGTAGTGCTTGAATTTTATTGAGGTCTTCACTGATACATTCCACCTGTCTGTCTGTCTGTCTGTCTGTCTGTCTGTCTGTCTGTATGTATGTATGTATGTATGTATGTATGTATGTATGTATGTATGTATGTGTGTGTGTGTGTGTGTGTGTGTGTGTGTGTGTGTGTGTGTGTGTGTGTGTGTGTGTGTGTGTGCGTGCGTGTGTGTGTGTGATGGACAAAAGACTGCATGTATATGAGAGTGTGTGTAAGCGTGTGTCATGTTTTCTGCATTCATCAACAACATAACTTTTATTGTCTTAAAAATTCTCTTATCACAATGTTTGTATGTAATAATCCTATAACTTATAAAATTCAAAGGTATACTGGGCTATATTTCAGGGCTTGGATGAATGGCATGACAGTTAGTGTGAGCTGAAGTCAGCTGAAAGAAAGGACGAAAGAAAGAAGTTAAGGTTAAAAAAAAAAAAACCTACTGAAACTGATAAGAAGTGATAAGAGAATGGTAGACAATAAAAGTTATGTTGTTGATGAATTCAGAAAACATGACACACACTTATGTACACTCTCATATACATGCAGTCTTTTGTCCATCATACTCTCACACACACACACACACAGAACTACATTTTAAGAAGTATAAACTTAACATTCAGTTGAAAGGGGAAAGTAAAAAAAAGCAGTAGGTTTATATGTATGTACATATGTATGTATGTACGTATGTATGTATGTATGTATGTACGTATGTACGTACATACATACATATAGACAGACAGGTTGATAAACAGATAGATAGATACATGCATACTTAGTTATCGGTACATTACTGTTTTAAACCAATTATAGGTTTGTTTTTTTGGGGTTTTTTTTCTTTGAGAGCCCCATAAAAATGTGAATAGAAAGGAGTTTGCATTTAACATTTGTTCTTCATGCTGGCATGTATTGGATGGTTCAATAGGGTCTGTCATTATGGTTAGCTTTGGTTATGCAACAGTATGGCTGATTGTGACTTCACAACAAGATTTAAATGAAGAACTATGATCACAGATGTGTACATATATGCTCTTATATATATCAGTATTTACAGTATTAATTTATAAAAATATGGTAAAGTAAAAAAATTCACTTTACCGCACACTGAACTTTTCAGAAATAGCAGCCAAAAATTTGGCTATTTCTTCAACTGCAAGTAAAAGTCTCCAGACAATTTCTGAAAAGTTCGGTGTGCGGTAAAGTGAATTTTTTTACTTTACCATATTTTTATAAATTAATACTTCAAATATACCGTAAATGGTCCTTTTACATACCGAATACTGCTTGGTCGAATTGATTAACAATTAATTAATTCTACCCTTTTTTACTGACAATATAATGCTCAGTATTTACATATATATATGAAATTGTATGTGCATCCTTATTTGTACATGGTAACTTACATTAAAGAGCCGAATCACGCAATCAAAACATGGTCGTGGCACAACATTTCTGACATATAAAAGTGGCTGCTTGAGGATTTTCGACAGTGATAAACTGAGTTTAATTTTCAAAATGTTTGTGTTCAGTGAGAGATAAAGACGCTCAGAACATACAAATTCGGTATTATACAGCATGGCGAACCCTGTAACACAAAAAAGACAACTTATATTTGTACTGATTCCTTTCATTAAACTATTCAGTGTAAATATTTTAAAAAGAAGCAGTTATATATCTTGTTTAAAACTTCAGAAAATTTTTCAAATGTTGATATTATTCATAGTTATGATCTAGTCTTGCCCAGTGGTACTTATTCATATCCAGATAAACTGGAACATTGGAGAATTAAATATCCTAGATATGGACACAATATAATACTAGTGACAAGACACTGTTGCTAATCTCTTTGATTAGGCTAGACACATACAGCTTCAAATTTCACAACTTTTGATTTATACAAACATGTATTGGTGCAAAAGAAACTAAGAACTTACTGCATTCAGTCTTTTTGCAAATGTATGTAAAAGTCTCATCCAGAAATTGAAATAGAGTTTTTCAATAGCACAATATACAATGATAAATAAGTTACTTCAAGGACTCTTTAATTTAGATGTCTACATGTTAGCATTATTCTTCCTTATTCAAAGTCATTTTCATGTGACAAAGTTTGGTAACATTTGAAAGATGGCAAGCTGGCAGAGTCATTAGCATGTCAGACAAAATGCTCAATGGAATTTCATCCATCTTTGTGTTTTGAGTTCAAATTCCACCAAGATCAACATTGCCTTTCATCCTTATGGGGTGGATGAAATAAGTACTAGTTGAATATTGGGGTTGCTGTGATTGACTTACTCACTCCCCTGAAATGGCTAGCTTTGTGCCAAAATTTGAAATCCATATTTAAGAATTGTACAGCATCCTGATGTTTAGTTATTACACAGACAGCACTTTAAATAGAATACTTTCTTCCATCATCATCAACGTCATAGTTTAACATCCACTTTCCATACTGGCATGGGTTGGACGGTTTGACTGAGGACTGGCAAGCCAGAGGGCTGTACCAGGTTCCAATCTGACCTGGCAAGGTTTCTACAGCTGGATGCCCTTCCTAACGCCAACCACTCTGAGAGTGTAGTGGGTGCTTTTTACATGCCATGGGCATCAGGGCCAGTCAGGCGGTACTAGCATCAACCACGCTTGAATGGTGCTTTTTACATGCCACCAGCACAGGAACCAGTCAGGTGGCACTGGCATCAACCATGCTTGAATGGTGCTTTTTGCATGCCACCAGCACAGGTGCCAATCAGGCAGAAGTGGCATCGGCTATGACAATGACTTCACTTGACTCAACAGGTCTTCACAAGCATAGTTTATTGCTCATTGATTGAAGGGTACTCTTAAATGGGCTGGTTATGCTGCACTGGCTTGCCAGGTCACAAAATTTTTTTTCCCACGAGAGTTCCGGACCCCAGTAATTAAATCATTTGCATACAGCCAATCAGAGCAGAGCCACTTTATCCTTTCTTCTTTCTAGTCAGCACCATGCATTCCTTACTCTTCCTTTCTACTGGCAGACAGCAACCTTTTTGTCACTATTGAGAAAAATTTCACTATCACTACAAGTACTACTGTCTCTAACTACCTGGCGGGCAAATGAATAAACATATGTATATAATATTTATTCCTTCTTGGTGTTGGTCCTTCGATGTTCACTGGTTATTCCAACGTTGGTACAATAATACACTTGCCCAAACTAAATTGCTGGAGTTGTTTCATTTATTTAAAAAAAAATGTTTTTAAAAAGTTATAGAGGTTTAAAGTTTGATCATTTTCACCCAGTCAGGAAACAAGATTTGGAAGCTGTCATTTTATGCATGACAAAATAGCACATGTTGTCAATATCATACATATGTTATCAATATCATATGTATGATAAAGGTAAATCTTTTTGTTTGCTTTGTAACAGTGAAATGTACTTTATCCTGTTCTCAGAGAATCCCCTTGTAAACACATTTATAGAATGTGTTTATTGTTGCAAACATTGGCAGAAACATACCTTTAGTTCCTATAAGTGATTTCTACCATTCTATAAAATTCGACCTTTGACTGTCTTCTTACAGTTCACTTCCATTAAATATATCTACTTCCATAACTTTAAGCTTTATTCTATTTCACCTATCGCTCTATTAGTTTTCTGCTAATTTCTTTCTTTCTCTTCCTTCTCTTTCTGTATACTACATTGATGTTATATCTACTAACAGTTTTTTTAAAAAACTTGATAGCGTTCCCTTCATCATATATGCAGTCATCACATTCTCTTAAGATGTCTTATTGATGTATTTGGTTTCTTTCTTTCTCTGATAAGAAGGTTGCATTGTTTTACACCATTTTATTCCTTCTGGAATAATATCAATGTTTTCTTCGAAACATATGTTGGAGATAAAAAGATTTGAATAACACCTGTGTTTAACTCTATTTATTTATCTATATTATAAAAAAACATTTCACCTAAACCTGGAGTTTCTACCTTTATAAGTAGGCTGTTACATCCTTGGTACTTGCATAAATTTTTGCTACCCTGGTAACTATTTATTTATTTTTCCGTGCCATGCTGAAACACACACACAAACACATATATATATATATAAAGATGTATATATACTTTTAGCCCAGCTAAAGATCTACAATGTCTTGTACAAAATTGACACCTAAAACCTTTACTGGTAATAGCTGGCTGTAGTTGTAACTGGGCTTCATGTACCTTTGCATGTCGTTTAAGTCCTCCAGCCAAATTACACTCTCTTCCACATGCCCGACAGATATGATTAGCATGGTGTGTTACACCACCACCAGTGGCCAGGTTGTCACTTATCTGTCTCGTTTTATGACTACGAAGATGACTCTTGAGTCCAGCTTTACTGAGGCAGGGTCTTGCACAGACATTGCATGTCAGCACCAAAGGAAGACCCTTCCCTTCTGGAAGTGTAACAGCGATGCCCTTCCTGACATCCCTCCTTACTTTCTCATGTGTAACTCGAGATTTCTCAAAAGTGGCTGTCCCCTCATGCACAATCCTTCTCCACCTGCTACGATCAATAGCTATGCCTTCCCATGTGTCAGGAGAGATGCAAGAATCTCTTAAGGAAGCCTTCAGCAAGTTCTTATACCCCTTTTTTGGTTTATGTGTATATGCATATATACATATATATATATATATCTATACATATGCATGTATACACATACACCTATACATATACATATATATATGTATATATTTATGTGTGTAAGTGTGTTTATGTTTGTCCTCCACCACCACCACCACTTGTGTTTTCATCCTTGTAACTTAGTAGTTTGGCAAAAAGAGACCAGTAGAATAAATACCAGGCTTAAAATAAAATAAAAATAAGTACTGGGGTTAATTCATTCACATAAAATTCTTCATAGCAGTGCCCCAGCATGGCCACAGTCTAAAATGACTGAAAGAAGAAAAAGATAAAAGATATAAAGAATGTGTCAGTAGAGTCTTACCTTCAACTTCTACATGATTAAATATTTTAATCATTTGAGCAAGAGCTTTGGTCTGGAGTCCTTCAATTACAATTAAGTGCAGATTTTGGTCTACGAAATGGAACCCTGTGATTATGTCTAATGTACGATCAGCTAGTTGTTGGCTGCATTAAAAAGAAAAAAATGAATATTGTAATTTGCTAAAATTCAGGATGTGTAAAGAATTTATATTAGTTTTACGTTTTGCCTTTGTATGAATTGAGGAAACTATGTAGTTAGATCATTGTCTTTAAGTAGCCACAACAGTAGTAATAATCCTTTCTATTAAAGGCACAAGGCCTGAAATATTAGGGGAGGAGACTAGTCAATTACTTCAACTCCAGTGCATAACTGGTTCTTAATTTATTGACCCCCAAAAGGATGAAAGGCAAAGTCGACCTCAGTAGAATTTGAACTCAGAATGTAAAGACAGACAAAACACCATTAAGCATTTTGCCTAGTCTGCTAACAATTCTGCCAGATCCCTGCCTTACAACAGTAGTAATAATAATGAAGTTATTGTATACATAAACCATGACTTTCTGCTTATTTTGAATGGCTTTAAATTATTATACACTGACTCAGTACTATGTGGTTCACAATGCAAAGATTCCCTCCCCTACATTCAAATAAGTGGAACTATAGTAAAGCGGAAGGCAATATGCTCTAGCATTGTTAAGGACATGCTTCAATTATTTTTTTAAGTTGTATAAAATAAGTAAAATAATGATGAATACACACATGCTCTTTTACTCTTTTACTTGTTTGAGTCATTTGACAGTGGCAATGCTGGAGCACCAACTTTAGTGGAGCAAATCCACCCAGGATTTATTCTTTGTAAGCCTAGTACTTATTCTATTGGTCTCTTTTGCCAAACTGCTAAGTTACAGGGACGTAAACACACCACCAATGGTTGTCAAGCGATGATGAGGAGACAAACACAGACACACAAACACACACACATACATATATACTATGGGCTTCTTTCAGTTTCCGTCTACCAAATCCACTCACAAGGCTTTGGTCAGCCCAAGGCTATAGTAGAAGACACTTGCCCAAGGTGCCACGCAGTGGGACTGAACCCGGAACCATGTGGTTGATAAGCAAGCTATTTACCACACAGCCACTCCTACACCTTTGTACAAGATGAACAAATGAATCATAATAATAATAATAATAATAACCCTGTCTACCATAGGCCCAAGGCCTGGAATTATGGGGGAGGGGGATAGTCATTTACATCGACTCCAGTGTTTCACTGGTACTTAATTTATTGACTCTGGTTATATAAATGTCAAATATTCTAGTGTGGGATTTTTGGCCCACCCATGTACATGACTACCTTGCATTATATAAGAGTAGGTGGGACTGTATATAGTAATATCTATAGGGTTTTCTGGAGAAAAGTAACTGAATCTGCATGGGTTTCAGATATGAATACTCATTTTTTTTTCAACTGATCTCCTGTCCATTGAATTTGTGTGTGATTGGCTGATACAGTAAGTTCCCTTAGAATAATTCTTAGGTAGAATCAGCAAGATACAGTATGACAAATCTGAACTTTAAATTAACACTTTTGCCCTTTTGTTACCATATTTCCATTGAAATACACTGCCTTTGATTCAACAAATTTTATAAATAATGAAAAATTTAGCAAAGTAACTATATCATTATTAATCTGATATTTGGAACAAAAATTACCATAAAAATACCATAAAACTTTGATGAAAGGTTTTAATTTAGACTTAAAAATGGGGAATTTGTGTAATAGAATCAGGGGAGGTTTCAGTCAGGTTGGTATCAAAAGGGTTAAGGTACAATCCTCAAACAAGCTTCTGCACACTTTCTGTCAATCCAGTTTCAATCACAAAGCTTGGGTCAATTCTAGAATAAGTCTCTTGCTCAAGATGCTACATAGTGGAATTGAACCCAAAACCTCATGATTTGGAGGTAAACTTCTCAAACATTCCCAACCATATGGTTGCAGGTTCAGTCCCACTGTGTAGCACCTTGGGCAAGTGCTTTCTACAATAGCCCCAGGCTAACATAAGCTATATACACAGGGTGCATAAGATATTTGAGGACAGATTTATGTTTATAAAAAAAAAAAACAGATATATAATAACAGGTAACTTTACTTATCAAAAAATGCTATGTGTATAAAAATAAACTTTCTTTTCTATAATGTTATTCAATAAAGTCATCTTCAGCTTCAACAACTGCTTTTATATGAGATCTAAATCATCTACATGCTCAAATCAAGTGGTCCTGGTTCATTTTGGACATTACTCTGACTATGGCAGCTTTCATAGAATCTTTGACATTGTGGACATGTTCATTGACCTCTCTCTCAACAATGCTCCACATGTAATAGTCCAATGGATTGAGATCTGGGGAATTAGGAGGCCAAATGTTAGGGGTTATGTGATCATGAAAATTTTCAGCCATCCATTCCTGTGTTACTAGAGCCATGTGTGATAGTGCAGAGTCTTACTGAAACACATGTGGCCTTCCACCGCATACAGTGTCCATCCAGGGCTTAACAATTATTTCCAGGACCTTAAAATCAAATCTTCTGCTGGATTTTTCAGTTTGTTTAAAAGCCTTTTAGATCTGATGTAGTGATTCTCTTTTGCTTTTTCTAACAAATTGACCTTTCCTCATCATATAAGACTTATAGCTGATGTCTTCATGGACAGCATTTCTGACTGTTCCTTCTGACAAATGAAGATCTTTTCAGTTAACCTCACATGGGCTTTCTGGCATTGTAATCAATGGTCTGTTGAACTTGCTAGACATTACTCAAGTGTTCTGATTATTTCAGAGCATTTAAAACGCTTTTCATGCTGGTGATACATTTCCATCTTCAGTCTCTAGCTACTTGCAAATTTTGTAGACGAAAGATCTGGTAACTTTTAAAATGCAAGATATTTCTAAATCACTATTCCCAGTCTTTATACCCACAATAACAGCATGCCTCTTCATTTCTTGAGCAAGCTGAGGGTCTGCCATTATTATTTTCTGAAACAAAGATTATACAAAGTTAGCAAAAAATGCAGCAATGACCCAAAAAAGGTATGTCCTCAAATACCTTATGCACCCTGTATAAATAAATAAATAAATAAATATATATATATATATATATGTATACACACACACGCACACACACACACATACATACAGACAAAGTTTCATGCATATAGTTTTTACATATCAAAATCAAAACTACAATTTCAGATTCTAAAATCAACATGCTGCAATTAATTCAACACCTTCTGGTAACAAGGTCAAAACTATAGTTCCTTCTCCTGCTCCTCCTCCTCTCCCTCCATTATCATCATTGTCAGTGTCACCAACTCTACCACTACTATCATTGCTACTGTTGCTGTTGTTATCATCATCATCGTTTTAGCACTTAATTTTCCATATCGAAATAATGTTTTCAGTTTTATTTGATGGGACCACCAGAGCGCTGTATACAATAAATTCATTATTATAGCACCTACTGCTCCACATCATCAGATAAAACCTACAATTTTACATTTTAACATAACAACTAGTGGATTATCACCGTTATTTATTAATGGCAATGAAATAAATAACAGTATTTTTTTGATATATCTAAAATGCTAAAAAGAAACACATTGCAATATAAAAAAAGTATTTTTTTTAAGTATATAAAATACAGGGTATCCCAGAATTAATTATCTATTTCAATGAAATCAAGCAAATTTAAAAACAAAAACTAATAGAATTTTATACTTATTTGTTAATTATGACACCAAAACAAATAGATTTATAAATCTTATGTCAAAAATTTATTGAAAATTTTAAACATGTGCTTTGTCTGTAACACTGCAAATTTCAAATGCATCCTTAGTGTTGTGAAACACATTTTGAAGCATTTCAGGGTTATTTCCTGCACTTGCTAACTGAATGTGTTAAGTTTAGCTAAACTATTGTTCCAACCTGGGGGTGGAGGTAGAGAAAATAATTGCAGCCAAATTGAAAAAAAAAAATGTCATGAACAGATAGATGGGATCCAACAGGAATAAAAATAAAATTATAAAATCATGAATAAAATTAAAAATATAAACACGTTGACACATAATTAAACATGATAAACAGAAATATAAGTGCGTTTTTAAAAACATTATCCAATTTCACCGAAATTGCTTGTTAGTTCTGGGACATCCTGTATACTGATTAGGACTATGCAACTGAAACAACTCTTCAATGTAAGCATTACCAATACCACCTACTTAATATAAGTGTGTTGTTTAAACACCAGAAGCTGCAGTTTGCATTGTGTTTTTAACATTATACATTACTGAAGAGATTTTTCCTGGACAACAAACTGCAGCTTCTGATGTTTAAACACTACATGTTTGCTTCAGTTGCATAATTTGAATTCTAATTGTGCAGCAACATTGCAAGTTTTTACACTATCTGTATATACTTCAGGCAAGAGATTTCAATTTCATTTCAGAAGTGACTCAAGTGCACAGTACTGATAAGCTGCAAATACAATGGCATATATTTTTACTGCTTCCTTGATCACCTTCAGGGTGATTTTGGTACACTTAGTTCTGAAGTATATTTTAGTCTTTAACACTGTACATGTTTAAAGGGATATTTTCCTTCACAACAAATCACAACTTCTGGCTTTTAAACAACACAGATACATTAAGTATGTGGCATTGGTAATAATAATAATAATAATAATAATAATAATAATAATATATACTGTATATAAAATATATAAAACACAAACACACCAAAATATATTTAAAATTTTAAAAAAAAACTCATTAACATAGAGCCAACAGCACCCCTATTAAGAATCAGAGATTAAATGTACATATTTCTCTACCTGCTTAAAATGTATGTTGACAGGACTGAAACCATGACATGCTCTACAAGATTATCAAAACCAAGTTGTTTTGCATTCAATTTGGCTACTGTTAGCAAGACATTATGGACATATTCTTTACATTTTTCATCAATCTTGAATATCACTCTACTGAAAAGACACTGCAGAATCAAAAGCAAATGAGATGGTTTAAGAATTAAATTTATCAAATATATATATTACATTATATACTATGCACACACACATACATAAAGATTATATATACATGCATATACATATATGTATATATAGTGTATTGTTCTGTGATGGTAAAATCAACAAGAAAAGTCATCCATCTAGTGAGTGATAAATGTTATTTAATAAACACAATATGTTTTTATGTGCTACTGTTAGTTTCATGTGATGTGAGCATGTTAGACATTATTTTTTAACACATCTGGCACTGCTCACATGACATAACAAACTAAAATGGAATGATAGGATGAGAGAAAAAGTGAGAAAAGGCAAGAAAGAAGTAGATAAAAAGGTGGAAGTATGAAAAACTAGAAAATGAAAAAGAAAATAGTAAGAAGCAAAAGTGAGGAGGGAGAATTATAGTTATCTCCCCTTTGAACATAAAATACAAGGCTGAAAAGATAGTGGCTTGGAGTCTGTTGTACAGCTGTTCAATCTGGAGAAGGTGGCAATTTCCAATTTGTCAACAGGAACTTAGTTATATGCTTACAACTGCTGAAAATTTTGGATCTAGAACTCAGTAGTGTGTCAGATTTCTTAGATCTGAAAAGGATCTGAGTTCTTTAAGCTATGCAAAGCTTAACTTTTTTTGATCAATTAACATATGGTATGGGTTTTTTGATTATTTATCGTTTTATTGTATGTGGTATGGTACTCAACTTCAAATCCCATACGTGGCTAGCCAACTTAGTAGCTTCACTTTTGTCCCTGTGTTAGAAGGAAGATATGTGATTAGCATAGCGATTTTTTAATTTGCTTTCACATAGTCCAGTATAGCTCTTCTTACTGGTTATGTTATCATCTGGTGTTGCTGTAGCTTCTGCCTCATATATTATGGATTTAATCATACATTCCTGGTCAAGCGGACAGGTTTCTGGGTCTCACACAAAGGGAAAGTGGGGGGAGCAACCAAATTATTTTCCTAGGTTTATTTTTAAGTTTATTATTATTATTATTCTTATTAATATTAGAGAGGTAATATATTAAGTTATCCTTAAAACCACTATTGGCTAGAGCACTGGTGTAGTATGGGGCTGCCTTCTTGGAAATTTCTTTAGAGGAAGAGAGGTTAAAAACTCTGTTACTAATTGCAATGTTATTATTGCTGCTTAGTGTCCCCCGCTCTGTAATTCTGTTATTAAATGTTAGCCATCAGGTTTTTAAATATTAAACTCCTGAATTCATTTCCTAATATGTTTATGCTTTTTTGTTGGTAATGATTTGCTGTGTATGTATAAATAAATGTAAATGCTTTCTCAAATAAAATTGCACTTCATGTTTTCAGCTCCAATGAAGCTATATACACAAGCATTCAACTATGAGGGCACTGCATCTTATGGCAGAAGCAGCTGTAAGTTAATGAAGTTCATGACATAATTTCTTTTCAGTTGTTATTTTTATTTCTTACTGCTCTGTACTCAGCTGATACTTTGTTCTGAAGCATATGTATATCGAGTTGTAACATTGTAAGACCAGGTTGTTAGTATTGTTATGCCTAAGCAAAATAATAATAATAATAATAATAATACACGGCCAAAATAATCAGGCAAGTATCAGATAGCTGAAAAGAATGAATAGTATGGTACTGTAGGCTGCAGGTAGCAAACCCATTATGTATGCAAGACTCCAGGAGCTCCAACAAAACCTGTGATGAAGAGAAATAATAATAATAATAATATTAATAATAATAATAATAATAATAATAATAATAATAATAATAATATAATAATAATAACAATAATAATAATAATTTGGGCAGAAGAAAAAACACACAACGAAAAGGCCCCCTGGATTGACAGAATAACTACAGAACTGGACCCCTTAGAAGAGCAAAAGTAGGAGGGTGTCAAGGTAGAAGATATAAGATCTGCTCTCAGGAGGTCAAGCAAATGGAAGTCTCCAGGAAAGGATAAAATTCCTTGGCTGAATGCCTTCCCAGAGAGCCATGAACTGCTAACAGAACTGTACAATGATGTTTTGCAACACCCTAGTAGGATGCCTCCTTGGCTAGTTAATGGGTTAACATTCCTGCTTCCAAAAAGTGAAGAAACAAATGAACCAAAAAACTATAGACCCATAACCTGCTTAACAACTATGTAGAAAACGCTAACATCTGTCCTGACAGAATATACATATAGTTTTTTAACAGACAACAGCATATTCCCTAATGAACAGAAAGGATGTAAACGTGGATCCTACGGCTGTAAAGATCAACTACTCATCAATAAGATGATCTTAGAAGATTGTCACAAACGACACAAAAACTTATCAATAGCCTGGATAGACTATAAAAAGGCTTTTGATAGCCTACCACATAGCTGGATTAGGAAATGCCTGGAAATGTATAAGATAGCACCTACTCTGTGAAACTTTTTGACTGTAAGTATGAGATCATGGAGAACCACACTAACTTTGAACAGTGACAATGAATCCCTAAATGCTGGTGATGTAAAAATTTCATGTGGCATTTTCCAGGGTGACTCACTGTCACCACTCCTCTTTTGTTTAGCCTTAATACCTCTCTCAAAACTGCTCAATGACACGCAGTACGGGTATAAAATGTTTGATAAAAATATAAATCATCTCATTTACATGGATGATTTAAAGCTCTTTGCAAAAAATTACCAACAACTCAAGGGCTTACTAGCGATAGTCAAACAATTCAGTGACGACATCAGAATGCAATTCGGCCTCGATAAATGTGCAAAAGCTACCTTTATCAAAGGAAAAATGACAGAAACGTCTAACGTTAACCTTGACCAGCAGAATGTCATAAAAGAACTAGACCCAGCGGAGAGCTACAAGTACCTAGGGGTAATTGAAGGGAACGGAATAAGAGATGAAGGAAAGGATCAGGAGAGAATGCTATCAATGAGTGAGAGCAATACTCAAGACAGAGCTGAATGCAAGAAACAGGATCGAAGCGATCAATGCATTGGCCATACCAGTCGTGACTTACAGTTTCAATATCGTTAACTGGTCAATTACTGAAATATGTCAGCTCGACAGAAAAATAAGAAAACTGTTGACAATGTATAGAATGCACCACCCTAAGGCAGATACAGAACGACTTTATCTGCCAAGAAAAGAGGGAGGCCATGGTCTTTTGCAACTGGCAATAACAATGAAGATTGCTACAATTGGCCTAGACACCTACTTGAAAAAGTCTGAGGACTGGATGTTAAAACTTGTCTCAAAACATGAAAACAAGAAAGCATCATACTCAGTAACAAAACAGGCAAAGGGATATCTAAGTGAATTCCGAATACAACCAATTTCGGAATTAGAGATAGACATACAAGAAACAAGCACAGAAAAAGCTAGGCGCATGAAAACCCGTGTCAAAACTGTGGCCTTAGATATTCTGAATAATAAATGGCAAGAAAAACCTCTCTATGGCAAATACCCAAAGAGAGCGAATAATGCAGATATTGACAAAGCCCTGACCCATCAATGGCTAATGGCCTCTGGCTTAAAATCTGAAACAGAGGGGTTTATCATAGCATCTCAAGATCAATGCCTACCAACAAGAAACTACCAGGCCAACATATTAAAGAACGGCAGTAGCCCAACATGTCGTGTATGCCGACAACAAAATGAAACCATTGATCATGTTGTCTCCAAATGCAGTCTTCTAGCGCCTACAGAGTACCTCAACAGGCATGATAGAGCTGCACAATATATTCACTGGGTAATTTGCAAAAACCTGGATTTGCCCCATGAAAAAAACTGGTGGGAACACAATCCACATCCAGTGCTTGAAAATGACCACATCTCACTCCTCTGGAACTTCACCATTCAAACTGACAGAAAGATAGATGCAAATAGGCCAGACATCATATTGAAAGACTTCAGACAAAGAACATGCCTCCTCATTGATATGACTGTCCCAATCGATATAAACGTATCTGTCAAGACCTACCAAAAACTGAGCAAATATAAAGATCTTGAAATAGAAATCAGCAAAATGTGGAAGCTGAAGACTAAAACAATACCTGTTGTCATAGGTGCCCTGGGAATGATAGTGAAAGGGACTGATTGCTACCTAACTCAGATACCAGGAAACCCCAAAATGGCAGAAATTCAAAAGATAGTGCTCATGGGAACTGCTCATATCCTACGCAAAATACTCTCTATGTAATCCCAAGGTTTAAAACAAACTTTTTTTTTCTTTTTTCTTTTTATGTATTAGACATTCACTAGTACAACACCAAAAAAAACCCAAATATATGGCACACTATGCATAACAACAACATGAACTTCCAACCTGTTACAGACATAAAGCAAAAGTCAAACATAGGATAATAATAATAATGATAATAATAATAATAATGATAATAATAATAATAATAATAATGATAATAATAATAATAATAAATGCCTTGATGCAGTACCAGGCAGTGGCTCTCATGGTTTCTGATCTTAACTGATTGGAAGTGTTATCATGTATATTGTTTTGTCTTGGTATGAAAGATGGGCTACAACAAATATTCTGCTCAATACCACAGATTTGCTTGTCAATTGTTTGACCTTAACCTGTTGAGCATGTCCTTTAGTGGCAGACGATATGAGCATCTATGATCATGAGCAGAAGTAGTGGGGGAGAATCATAGCCATGTGTTGAGAGGGATTCTTTGGGGTTTGAATAATTCACCTCTGGAAAACACGGGTGTTTCGTTCAACATCCTTAAACAACCCTTATTCAGGGACCTTTTGAGTGGGATAGGTTTCTCGACCAGAAGAAAATTCTAACTGGGCCCCACCTGCAAGGTCATGTGCTGTTTATCTTGATATGAGATCACCATGTTGCGCACATATGGTTGTGATGCATGTGCCTTATCAGTAGTCATGATGGGTATATATTTTACCCCAGTGTCACTTTGATGGCATGCACTGCTCTCTCACTCAATAATAATAATAATAATACGAGGTGGTATCAGAAAAAAGTTTCCGGATTAATTCTGTAGTGCACCAACAGATGGCAGCATACAGTTGCATGCATAGTAAGAGTTAGAAGTGACCTTCATGAAGCAGTATGCTGAGTGACATCGCTGTGTTTACTTCACAAGTTGCTAAATTTGTGTTTTTGTGATCACATGTATACTGTAGTCTGCAATTTTGTCATGGACAAGTAGAAAGTGCCAATGTGAAATTTTGCATTAAACTTGAGAAGTCTGCTACAGAGACTTTGAGCATGTTTCAACAAGCTTACAACAATGAGGTAATGGGTCGTATGCAATGTTTCAAGTGGCAAGAGCACTTCAAAAGTGGAACAACATCCTGGAAAACAATGAGCAATCTCGAAGACCTGCCACAAGTGTCATCATTGAAAATGTGGTATTGTGCATCAAAAATTCATCCTCCAGGACCAGATTGTCAATCAAGAGTTCTACTACAATATTTTGAAGTGTTTGAGAGGAGACATTCAGC
Organism: Octopus sinensis; assembly: GCF_006345805.1. Lineage (NCBI taxonomy): Eukaryota > Metazoa > Mollusca > Cephalopoda > Octopoda > Octopodidae > Octopus > Octopus sinensis. The sequence continues at coordinate 61,741,341 of NC_043007.1, read as the reverse complement.
AAAAGCAACCAGATTTATAGGCATAGGAGTGGCTGTGTAGTAAGTAGCTTGCTTACCGACCACATGGTTCTGGGTTTAGTCCCACTGCGTGGCACCTTGGGCAAGTGTCTTCTACTATAGCCTCAGGCTGACCAAAGCCTAGTGAGTGGAATTGGTAGACAGAAACTGAAAGAAGCCCGTCGTATATATATATATATATATATATGTATGTATGTATGTGTGTATATATATGTTTGTGTGTCTGTGTTTGTCCCCCCAACATCGCTTGACAACCAATGGTGGTGTGTTTACGTCCCCGTAACTTAGCAGTTTGGCAAAAGAGACCAATAGAATAAGTACTAGGCTTACAAAGAATAAGTCCTGGGGTCGATTTGCTCAACTAAAGGAGGTGCTCCAGCATGGCCACAGTCAAATGACTGAAACAAGTAAAAGAGATATGTGGAGCACAAAGAATTGAATTCTTTGTGATGACAATGCACCCTGTCATCAAGCTCTCCTTGCTCATGAGTTTCTTGCTAAACAACATGGTATCACTTCCTTCCATCTCTACCCTATGATGGAAATGCAACTCAAAGGTCACTGTTTTAACATTGTTGTCAAGATTCAGAGCAAACCACAGAAGGTCCTCAACTTGTTTAAAGAAAATAACTTTCAGGCTAGATTCCTTGCTGCACAATGGGTACTATTTCAAAGGAGATGATGTTAAAACTTAGGTAAATAAGTTGTTTCTCATTAAACATAACTAGTCTGGAAACCTTTTAATACCACTTCGTAATAATAATAATAACAATAATATAATAATAATAATAATAATAATAATAATAATAATAATAATAATAATATAATAATAATAATAATAATCTTTTCTACTCTAGGCATAAGGCCTGAAATTTTTGGGGAGGGGCCAGTCAATTAGATCGACCCCTGTATGCAACTGGTACTTGATTTACCGACCCTGAAAAGATGAAAAGCAGAGTCAACCTGTGATCGTGGTCTTCTATTGAAAATTCTGACATCTCAAGACAAATGAAAAGCGAATTTAACTGTTTTATCTTTTCTGTGTTTTTAAATGACAAAAATAATACAACACCCTAGCCTAGTGATTAATATGTGGAACTCACAATTGCAAGATCATGGTTTTGAATCTTTGACCGGACAAAGACAGATGAAAGTATCTTGCCCAGTGTGCTGACGTTTCTGCCAGCTCACTGCCTAATAATAATATGTATATCCAGCAATCTATCTATGTGTGTCTGTGCATATGTGTGTGTGTGTGTTTGTGTGTGGATGTGTGTCCATCTGTCTGTCTGTCCATCCATCCAGTTCTATATATAGTAGGTATAGTATAGTACAGTATAGTATATTGTAATTTAAACTGCCAAACAATTAGAACTCCATGTACATCCTTATACATCAATAGAGAATATCACAAAGAGAATTCAGGTATAATAGCTCAAATTTCCTTTCACTAGTTACCACAGTGACAAAGGTCATGGAACAAACAAAATTCTTACTCACCACATTGTGTGGAACTGGTGATCTTTTTGGTGATGTTTCAATTTTGTCAAAGAATGCGTGTGACAACTTGATAGTGAGTTTTAAAACTGAGTTACACTCTATATATTTTGGCGTGGATAACAGACCTGAAAGACAGAAATAGAACAAGGTATTCTAGTAGTGGTGGTAGTGCTAGTGGTGCTGGTAATTGTGATGGTGATTGCGTAGTAGTAGTAGTAGTAGTAGTAGTAGTAGTAGTAGTAGTAGTAGTAGTAGTAGCAGTCGTAGTAGTAGTAGTAGTAGTAGTAGTAGTGGAGGTGGTGGTGGTAGTGGTGGTGGTGGTGGTGGTGGTAGTGGTGGTGGTGGTGGTGGTGGTAGTGGTAGTAGTAGTAGTAGTAGTAGCAGCAGCAGCAGCAGCAGCAGCAGTAGTAGTAGTAGTAGTAGCAGCAGCAGCAGCAGCAGCAGCAGTAGTAGTAGTAGTAGTCTTGCTAAACAACATGGTATCGCTTCTACACCCACTCTATTTGCCAGATTTAGCACCAGTGGACTTCCATCTCCACTCTAAGATGAAAATGTAACCCAAAGGTCAGCGTTTTAACACTGACGGTAGTGGTGTAAATGACAATGATGATGACTGGCTTTGACAAGGAGAGCGATTATTATGATGATAATAATGATAATAATGATGAGGAAGCAGAGGAGGGGTGGCGGTCAATAATGATGATAAATTAATGTGCATTGCTGCACCAGTAAATAATGCAATAAAACTAGAACAAACTAATAGCAGAAATAAAAGAAGCCAAAAAAAAAAAAAACTATGAAGGAAAAAGTATGTGGATACTGGATAGTTACTTAATGAGTCATTAGAATCTATTGTGTTGTCACTGGAGAAAATCTCAGATCTATGGTGAAGAATTGGTAGTTCTCGATAGATGTACTTTTTCCCTTGCATCAGTTCAAACAGGTTGAGCTTGCAAATACCATATATATTAGAGATTTTTGCAGATGGTTGTCCCTTTTTATCTAGATGGTTTGTAAAATAAAAATCTGTTTGATAGTTATAATACATAAAAAAGTTAGTGATTTTATCTGAAGGTGCATGTTGAAAGTGAAGTAGTTACATTGTAGAAGAATGTTTTTTTAGACATTTAATACTGATCAAAAAGAAAGTCACGTTCACTTGTGATTTATTTCTTGAAAAGTCAAAAATTTTGTCACTCAAAAATCACTTGGTCATTGACAGTTCCAGTGTAACTGTGATCGTGGTCTTCTATTGAAAATTCTGACATCTCAAGACAATTGAAAAGTGAATTTAACTGTTTTATCTTTTCTGTGTTTTTAAATGGCAAAAATAATACAACACCCTGACCTAGTGATTAATACGTGGAACTCACAATTGCAAGATCATGGCGTTGATTCTTTAACCAGACAGTGTGTTGTGTTCTTGAGCAAAACACTCCATTTCATACTGTTTTGTGATCACTTCAACATTTGATGTGGCACACCGTGCACCAATACAAGCTGTGTCAATTTGATTTAGGGTGTGAGCTTACATACTGCACAAACATTTGATCACAATAAACAAATCACTTGAGCAGGGGGTTCAACAAGAAATTGCAGAATCATCTTTCTTGGACTTGAGAGATTACCAAGAAGAAAAAGAAATAATTAAATTGACTCTTCCTTGATGTAACTTCCATAAAAATAAGTAAAAGTTCAGAGGAACAAATGTTATGTTGTGTTATTTATACATTTCCAAAAGTTATTAAGTGAAATAAAATGTTTACAAAACCAAGCTGGGGTATAGAGTTTAATAAGAGTTTACCTCTGTTTTGCAGATCTTGTAACACCCAAGATAATATTTTACAATGCTGTGAGAAATATATGAGGGATTTTGATACAGGAGTTAAATTTTCAGACTATTTCAAATCCTACATAGTCAAGCTTTATTTTGTTGGGAGTCATATTACATATTTGCAGCATTAATTTGCGGCCAAATGCTTGAAACTGAAGAAATAGTGTCAATAAATTTCAGTAGAATACAATAATATGCTAGTTAAGTTAATGAATATCTATCTAAGTCAAGAGAGAAAAATTAAGGCCTATACGATAGAAACATCGACATTCCTAACTTCAACATTTCTTTACACCAGCCAATAAAGTAGCCTCTATGTGGTCATTCAACACTTGTAATAGCCAAATTTTTCTTAAATCATATACTAGCTTGAAAAATAAGGATACATTAGCAGTTTTGATATTCCTAAAAAAGTAAATGGCTACAGTTGAAATGTTTTTTGATCACCAGCCTGCTAGATCAGGATTTACTTGACCTAAGCAACAACAGCACTGCTTGATAAAATACAAGGTACATTCCAGAAGTTTTCAGACTTTTTCAGCAAACACATTTATTAATTTCAAAGAAGTAACTCTAATCTCCTTCAAACTAGGAAGATCCGACTTCAATGCACTTATTGTAGTGCTCAAACTTCTTCATGAAGGCTCCATGGAAGTCTTCCAAAATGAAGGTGTCCAGGACCCTTATCACAGCCACCTTCATTTTTTCATTCATCTTGGGGAACAAACAAAAATCACAAGGAGCAAAGATGGCTACCTACAGTACAAACTTTGCTCCCTGAACTGGAAACATCCAAATTAGTCTTGTGGAATCTGCTTCATGGTGATATAAGAAGAGTAAAACATCGTTACACTTACATCAACAATTTGATTGCAGACACTGACCTGGAATGTATCCGAGACATTAAAGCAATGATGATGGACCGAGAAGTGTTTCAAGTGGACTTTGCTGGGGCAACTTTGGTTGGAACCCAACCATAGTAATAATCCTTTCTACTGGAAGCACAAGGCCTTAAATTTGGGGGAAGGGATTAAGTCGATTACATCAATCCCAGTGTGTAACTGGTACTATCGACCCCTGTCTGACCAGAGGGAATCCAATGAATGTAAATGATGCCCTTGCTATCAAAACCAGGAATCATCATGAGTACCCTGGCGAACTTGCTTTGCTTGGCCTCTTCTGCCAGTAAAAACCAGATGCTTGGTTCATACAAGTTAATCTATAAGCAGTCTGGAATGTTTCATAAGTTTCTGTAGTACCATAAATCCTTGAGTATAATCCGCATTTTTTCCCCAAAACTTAAAGGTCAAAATCCCTATTGCGTACTATATAAGAGGTTAAAAATGAAAATTATTTTCTAAGCAATGTCCGAGTCTCTATTTGCTGTCTGGCAATGTTTATTCAGATGCATTTTGTGAAAATACCTTAAGCTAAGCCTGAAAGCAATGAAGTCATAAAAGAATCATCCTTAACTTGCAGTAAGCAACATTTATTAAACGTTATTACTGTTATTTCTTTATTTTCTGCAAACAAAATGCACAAAAAAGCTACACGTTTGCATTATGTTATATATATAATAATAAAGGACGTTACTGTATACATTTTTACAAACCAAGGACATTATATAGACCTCCTTAGCTCAAGTTAGAGAAGGGGTGCGTATTATACACAAGGTTTAGGTTTCTCAGAGGTACAGCTCCCTAAAAATCCCCTGTGTATTATACTCAAGGGCAGACTATACTCGAGGATTTACGGTATTTTTGCCCAATTTAACATAAAGCTTTGTTGCATAGTGAGACTTTAAGTTGTCTTCATATCCCAACCGTATTCTAGAAGCTACTCAGCTGTGACAAGCAGTGTTTAGCAGGACAAGTGGAGGCACAATGGCCCAGTGGTTAGGGCAGCAGAATCACAGTCATAGGATCACAGTTTTGATTCCCAGATCGGGCATCATGAGTGTTTATTGAGCGAAAACAACTAAAGCTCCACGAAGCTCCAGCAGGGTGTGGTGGTGAACCAAAAAGAAAGGTGGCGAGCTGGCAGAAATGTTAGCACGCTGGGCAAAATGCTTAGTAGTATTTCGTCTGCCGTTACATTCTGAGTTCAAATTCCACCAAAGTCGACTTTGCCTTTCATTCTTTCAGGGTCGATAAATTAAGTACGAGTTATGCACTGGGGTTGATGTAATCGACTTAATCCCTTTGTCTGTCCTTGTTTGTCCCCTCTACGTTTAGCCCTTTGTGGGCAATAAAGAAATAAGGATGTGTCCAAATTGCTGCTACAGCTGGATCCTTCAATCTAGAATAACAAAAGTTGGTAGGTCAACTTATGTGATGTATAGTACTAAAATTACAATAATTTAAGAGTAGGCATAGGAGTGGCTGTGAGGTAAGTAGCTTGCTTACCAACCACATGGTTCTGGGTTCAGTCCCACTGCGTGGCACCTTGGGCAAGTGTCTTTTACTATAGCCTTGGGCCGACCAAAGCCTTGTGAGTGGAATTGGTAGATGGAAACTGAAAGAAGTCGATCATATATATGTATATATATGTGTGTGTGTGTATGTTTGTGTGTCTGTGTTTGTCCCTCAACATCGCTTGACAACCAATGCTGGTGTGTTTACATCCCCATAACTTAGCGGTTCGGCAAAAGAGACCAATAGAATAAGTACTAGACTTACAAAGAATAAGTCCTGGGGTTGATTTGCTCAACTAAAGGCAGTGCTCCACCATGGCCACAGTCAAATGACTGAAACAAGTAAAAGAGTAAAGGGTAAAAAAGTAAGACTGTTGTAATGGACTTTCCTGAAAAAGTCTCAAACCTTCTGGAATGTACCTCGTACATTCTAGAAATTCTAGTTTAGATAACATTTAAAGAATGGAGAAAGAATATCATCTTTTCCATATGTTCTGATGATAGCTTGAGAAAAATATTTGGATCACTACTGACTATGTACCACAAGCAAATATTTTTTCCATTTTTTATCAAATTTCTTTAAAATAATAACATATACTTAAAAAGATATACATCATGTAACTTGCATGTGTGTGTGAGAGAGAGCGAGAGAGTTAGTAAGAAACTTACTTTTTATATAACTAATGTTACTGAATTTATCATCATTACGCTCAGTTCCAAAGAGTGAGTTTCGTTTTTCTTTTGGCACACCATATCTGTCACGGTCATGTACTTCGATCAGTAAACTTGGTCCTTGAAGGTACTGTTTCAATTCAGTTTTGTCTAACATACCTGTGGGAAGTTTGATTAAATCAAACGCATTAATCTTCATAAACAACATTGCCCTACTAAATATTTAATACTAGTAATAAATAGTAATAGTAAAAGTCTGTCTTTACATTCTGAGTTCAAATTCTACTGAGGATGACATTGCCTTTCATCCTTTCGGGATTGATTAAGTAAGTACCAGTTACACACTGGGGTCGATGTAATCGACTTAATCCCTTTCCCCAAATCTGAGGCCTTGATTTTTTTTTTCCTGGTGGAAACCATAGTATTACAATTAATGTAGAGATATTTTACTGCTAATTTCAGAATCTTTAATGCAGAACCTGTGGTTAAATTTTTTTATAGTTGCCTGAATCTGAATATAAATTTTAGCAATGAAATGAAATGTTGTTCACCATTGAACACATCCTCACAGATTTTCACAAAGACCCATCATGTACACCTCAACCATCACATTTAAACAACCCTGACTCCTACCCACTCAGCAAACCATTATCTAACAGAAAATTCCGTGGTCCCAGATCACACTGATGCAGAGCATATCAAAGGTATTGAACCTGCTGATTATCCTCCATATAACTGTCTCATGTTCTTTATGCCATAGGTGCATATATGCAGTTGTAGACCAGATGGGACTAGAGATGACTCAAGAAAAAAATATTTGCACATACCTGTCAATATTACATTCACATCATTAAAATATATGCTTTTTTGTTGTGATTTGGCAGGGGTTCTGTATGGAGGATACTTCATGAATTCATATTTTACATAAACTGGTTGACACCTGAAGTAGATAAAAATAGGATATTGATACAGAGACACTTTAACAATGGATAAACCGTAATAATCATTTGATACTTTTTCAGGAAAATTATAATGAGCTTCTCATTATAGTTTTCCAAATATCTGAAACTTTTCTTCATGCAAGGTGGTAATTCGAAAAATAAGCACTCAAAGACTGTTTTATGTGATGTTTTGAGCATCTCTTTTGATATTCAATAATTTATTCATCGTCGTCGTCGTCATCATCAACCTCTAACGTCTGTTTTCCATGCTGGCATGGGTTGGACTTACAAAGATTATTTCCCCAAATCTTTTGTCCATTCAAGTCTTTCATTTCTTTTAAGATATTTAAGGCAGTTATGTATGGACTTTTGGTTTTCTATCAGATTTGTTATGATTACTCTTTACTCTTTTACTTGTTTCAGTCATCTCACTGTGGCCATGCTGTAGCACCTCCTTTAGCCAAGCAAATCGACCCCAGGACTTATTCTTTGTAAGCCTAGTACTCATTATATCAATCTCTTTTGCCGAACTGCTAAGTTACGGGGATGTAAACACACCAGCATCGGTTGTCAAGTGATGTTGGGGTGACAAACACAGACACATACACACACACACACACACACACACACATACACACACACACACATATACACACACACACATACACACATATACATATATACGACGGGCTTCTTTCAGTTTCCTTCTACCAAATCCACTCACAAGGCTTTGGTCTGCCGAAGTCTATAGTAGAAGACACTTGCCCAAGGTGCCACACAGTGGGACTGAACCTGGAACTATGTGGTTGGTAACCAAGCTACTTCCCACACAGCCACTCCTACGCCTATGTCTCAATTTCTTACCTGTGCTATTTTTGATTTTAAATATGACCTTGACAATATGAGTAAAGTCCTCAAAATTATTCGACGTCTTATTTAATGCACCATTAAGTACAAGAAGTGCCACATTTTAAAAATATTCATTATGAAACTCTTTAACATATCTTCAGCTTTTCGTGCACACACACACACACACACACACACACACACACACACACACGCACGCACGCACATTATTTATTAGGCAGGAACAACACAAAATGGAATTAATGAGCACAGCTATTCAGATGCTTGTAAAAATTGATAAATATAAAAACCACAAAAACATTGAATAATTTTTCAGTTAAATGTTAAATTTTTTTATACATAACTTGACAAAAAAAAACAAACACTAATGTGTGTGTGTGTAGACAGATACACAAGACACACACATGCATATACACACACACATAAACACATACACACACATACAGAGCTGTTCAAGTACTCAGATTCTAAACTATGGAGTTATACTGAAACATAATTAAATATTACCTTCTAAAATCTTGTATACTTTGAAAGAAAAACAGCAAATTTAAAAAAGAATTAAAAGTTCCAAAAGATGTTTAGAACCAGGAAATATCAATGTATATCTTACTTCTCCTTCAGTTGTTCATAAGTTACTCCTTCTGAAGAGTCTTTACCTGGCATATCATTCACCGAGTGAATACATATAACCATAGGATTAAACACCTGTTTCTGCTCAGCGGAGAGTAAATTTTCTGATAAGTTAATGCTGACCACCATATCAATAAGTCCCACAGGTGTGTTTGATAAGTGCTTGATAATACATAAAGTATCTAAATAATAAAAAAAAAATTAAGATCAACATTTAAAAAATATAACAAATACAAAACTTGTCTAATACATTTTCTCCCCTGTTTTGCTTTTTGCTTTGAATAAGATGGTTCTCTCTTAGCTAGAGTAAGTTTTTTCAAATAACCACTCAACCATGAAGTAAGAATAAATGTGTGTGTGGTGGGGTAGCTCTATGCTGTTGCTTGATTTGATGAAACAGCAACCAAATCTTTCTCAAATCACAATCTACTTTCTCAAAGAAAAGAAGTAACACATTGTAAAATGTAGTCCTTGATAGCTAGAAGTACTAACTAGCACTCCATCAGTTATGATGATGAATGTTGATCCAATTAATGGAGCAGTCTGCTTGTGAAATTAACATGCAAGTGGCTGAACACTCCACAGACACACATACCCTTATAGTTCTCAGGAAAACTTCAGTGTGAAACAGAATGTGACAAAGTCGGCCCTTTGAAATACAGGTACTACTTATTTTTGCAAGCTGAGTAGACTGCAACAACATGAAATAAAGTGTCTTGCTCAAGGTCATAATGCATTGCCAGGTATTGAACTCATGACCTTATATTCACAAACCAAATACCCTAACTATTAAGCCATGTGCCTGGTACTACTTCTGAGAGAAAAAGAGGTGATGGTCACAGACAGAATGACTTTGATCATAGGCTTACTAGATCAGATTTAAGTTGAGGCCTAACAACAATGACAGCAATAGGGAAGTAAGAACGGAAGTGTGGTGAATCAAGTAAACTGGAACAGAAAATTAATATTCCATATTCAAGAAGAAAATTCAACAGTTGTAGCAGAATACACATTGACATTGATAACCTGGTATGTAGCATATGTAACATGAACCAAAGCAGCTACTCCAGTACTCAGATTTAGGGGTTCCTAAACTATCTGTTGTGACCTCAGAAATACTGCAAATGGTTTTGGGTTTTTTTTCTGGTTTTGCTTGTCGATAGAATTTCAGAATTATTTATGTTTGCATGGCAAACCTGAAACCTCAGAAGAGATTACAAAAGGCAGTACCAATTGGCACTACATGGTACTACATGACACTAGAGAAGACCTGGCTACCCACTACAATATGTACTCTAACTCAAGCATTCAGAGGCAGCAATATTTGTATTCTGCCAGGCCTTCATTTGCTTTTCCTCATCTTACATTCTTGACTTATGTACTTCCTATCTACCCATTGCTTAACCAGCTTCTCTTCCATCTCTATCACTCATAACCCTCCATCTCTCATTTCCCCACCTAAGCTGATCATACCCTCCCCATCACTCTATCTACCAGTCCTTCAGTAAACCTATATACAGGAGACTGCGTTAGGTCACTGTCATTCCTATCCTGTTGCACTGACTTCATCATGCTATGCAGCCAGCCAGCACACTCTTTCCTTTGAATTACTACAATTGCCACCCATCACCTACTCTCACCTTTAACTCATTATCCATATCTATCTCACTTCTGCTACTGCCAATCACTCCTACCGACTCTTTCATATTGTGACCTTTATCTCATCACTCACCTCTACCATTGATTACCTTTGCCATTACAACCACATACCCCTCTCACCAACCAACTCTGTATATCCCTGCTTTCTTTGCATTATACTCTATTCCCTTCAACTTACCCACCTATTTTGGTCCTTCTATTGTCATTGCACCTTCTTTCTCTCCAATTCCCCATCTCAGTTATCTGTGCAAATGTACATGCTCTAATTTATTAAGTACTCTTTATTATTAATAAAATCTGCCTTTTATAATAAGAGATACCTTTACTCAACTATCCACACCTTTCAAATGCATATTTCTGCCTTTTCTGTAAACATTGTTCTCTCTCCAAAATTTATATTTACTGTGTACAGGGCACCCACTCCACTACATCTTCTGTTTACCCTGTAAAAGTAGTCGACTAAATGAATTGAGAAAATATAAGGTTATTCAATTACTTTAATGTTGACACCACAACCCGCCAATGGGTGGAGGCTAGGACTGTAATGACCCATCCAATCCATATCGTCATACAGAGCAGAATAAAAATTATGATAAATAATTGTGTGTATATATGTGTGTGTGTATGTGTGTATACATACATACATACATATATATATATATATATATATATATATCAACATCATCATCATCATCGTCATTTAATGTCCATTGTCCATGCTGGCATCAGTTGGATGGTTTGACCAGGGCTGGCAAGCTGGAAGGCTGCACCAAACTCCAGTCTGATTTGGCATGGTTTCTATAGCTGGATGCCCTTCCTAATGCCAACCGCTCTGTGAGTGTAATGAGTGCTTTTACTCACCACTGGTATGGGTGCTATTTGCATGACACCGGTATCTGTCACAACTGCGATTTTGCTCAGCTTGATGGGTCTTCTTCTCAAGCACAACATAATGCCAAATGTCTCAGTTATTGCCTCCAAGAGGCCCAACACTCAAAAAGAACTCAACCACTTTGCCTCGGTGAGGCCCAACACTTGGAAGGGAACTTTCTTCCGTGAGGCCCAAGGCTCGAAAGGAACTCGTCTCCATGTGGCCCATAACTTCAGGAAGCCTGACTTCCACCTTATAACCTATCAGTCAGGAGACTCTGCTAGCCAAATAGACTTCATCCTCACCAGACAGCGGGATGCAGGGTTGCTCTTAAATACAAAGACCCTCCTGGGTGAAGAATGTATCCCTCAGCATAGGCTAATCATCAGTGACTTTAAGCTTGAGGCCAGAAGGACTCCAAGAAACAAACCAATCCAGGAAAGAAGGATTTGGAAGCTAAAGAACCCTTCACATGGTCAGAGATTTAGGGACATCCTCATCAAGAAATTTGATGAGAGGGAGGAGGAGCTTCAGACGACGGACATAGAAGGTAGCTGGGAATTCCTATGGGACAGCTTGCTGAGTGCCACAGACCAAGTCTGTGGATGGTGCAAAGTCCCTTCCAGACCTAGAGTTACGTGGTGGTGGAATAGTGCAGTAGATAAAGCCATTAGTGCAAAGAGACAGGCCTGGAAAGCCTGGAGGGATGGGGGTAGCAGGGAACTGTACCAGGTAGCCAAAAGGGAGGCTGGGCGGCAGGTATACATAGCCAAAGATGTAGCAGAAAAGAAGAAGTTTGCCAATGTCCAGTGACGTGAGGACCAAAGAGCTGAGGTATTTCGGATTGCCAGACAGTGTTGAGAGAAAATAGTGATGTTACAGGAGAGAAATGTGTCCGCATGGATGATGGGGCACTTGCTCTTAATGTTGGTGAAAAGAAAGAGGCTTGGAGAAGCCATTATGAAAGACTGCTGAATGAGGAGAATGAATGGGAGGAGGAGAGCCTGCCAAATGTTGACCCAGTAGAGGGACCAGCTCTCCGAATAGACAGCTCCCTTGTAGTTAAGGCAATTAAAGATATGAAACCAGGTAAAGCCCCCGGCCCATCAGAAATCACTGCTGAGATGCTTAAAACTGCTGGCTATGTGGGCTATGGCCTAGTCACCCGCATTGTAAACCAGGTAGTTCATAATGGAGTCATACCCAATGACTGGCATAGCAGCACCATAGTCAACTGCTACAAGAGTAAGGGTGATGCTCTAGATAGAAATAACTACAGGGGTATTAAACTGTTGGACCAGGTGATGAAGGTCACAGAGAGGGTCATAACCCATCTCATTAGGGAGAGAATTTGCTTAGATGAGACGCAGTTCGGTTTTGTGCCAGGTAGAAGCACCACTGATGCTATATTCCTGGTCCGACAATTGCAGGAGAAGTACCTAGCTAAAGATAAACCCCTCTACATAGCTTTTGTGGACTTGGAGAAAGCCTTTGACAGGGTTCCCCGATCCCTTATCTGGTGGTCGATGCGGAAACTGGAGATTAACGAATGGCTAATAAGGGCTGTACAGGCTCTATACAGAGAGGCTGTCAGCAAGGTTAGGATTGGCAACGAATATAGTGAAGAATTCCGAGTAGAAGTAGGTGTACACCAAGGCTCAGCCCTCAGCCCCCTTTTATTCATCATAGTCCTCCAGGCAATAACAGAGCAATTCAAAACAAGATGCCCCTGGGAGCTCCTCTATGCTGATGACCTGGCTCTCATAGCAGAATCACTACCGGAACTAGAAAAGAAATTTCGGGTGTGGAAGCAAGGGTTAGAATCAAAGGGCCTTAGAGTAAATGTAGCAAAGACCAAAGTTATAGTAAGCAGAAAGGTGAACTCAGCACACACACCCTCAGGCAGGTGGCCCTGCTCGATCTGTATGAAAGGTGTAGGTAGAAACTCCATAAGATGCATCCAATGTAAGCTATGAACGCATAAGAGGTGCAGCAACATCAAAGGGAAATTAACTGATAAGATAGCTTTCATGTGCAGCAGATGCACAGGGACAATAAACACCACAGTCACTCAGAAAACAGATTCCATCACACTCCAGGGGAAGAAACAAGAAGTAGTTGATAGTTTCCGCTACCTGGGTGAACAAGTTAGTAGTGGAGGTGGATGCTCAGAGAGTATCACCACTAGAATACGAATAGCCTGGGCAAAGTTCAGAAAGCTCCTACCCCTACTGGCAACAAAGGGTCTCTCGCTCAGAGTGAAAGGTAGAGTGTATGATGCATGTGTGCGAACTGCCATGCTTCACAGTAGTGAAACATGGGCTGTGACTGCAGAGGACATGCGTAGACTTGAAAGAAATGAAGCTAGCATGATCCGCTGGATGTGTAATGTCAGTGTGCACACACGACAGAGTGTAAGCACCCTGAGAGAAATGCTGGACATAAGAAGCATCAGATGTGGTGTGCAAGAGCGATGCTTGCGATGGTATGGTCATGTACTGATGGATGAGGAGAGATATGTGAAGAAGTGCTACTCCCAAACAGTTGAAGATATCAGGGGGAGAGGTAGACCCAGGAAGACATGGGATGAGGTAGTCAAGCATGACCTCAGAGCGTTGGGCCTCACTGAGGCAATGGCGAAGGACCGAGATCTCTGGAGATATGCTGCAAAGACCCGGGCTGCTTCCTGCACCAGTTCCGCATAGCCCCTGCCCATTCAAAGTAACCTGGATTCCAGAACGTCCCACTGTGCTGGAGGAGACCTGTTGAGTCAAGTACATGAACATGAACATGAACATCGAAATAAATATCAATGGAAATAGTAGTTGTGATACCTGTGCTGGTGGCACATAAAAAACACCATCCAAATGTGGCCGTTGCCAGCGCTGCCTTGACTGGCTTCTGTGCCGGTAGCACATAAAAAGCACCATCTGAACATGGCCGATGCCAGCGCCGCCCCGACTGTCTGCTGTGCCGGTGGCACATAAAAAGCACCATCCGAACGTGGCCATTGCCAGCGCTGCCTTGGCTGGCTCCCGTGCCGGTGACACGTTAAAAGCTCCAACCGATCGTGGCCGATGCCAGGCCCCCCTGGCACATGTGCAGGTGGCACGTACAAAGCACCCACTACACTCGCGGAGTGGTTGGCGTTAGGAAGGGCATCCAGCTGTAGAAACTCTGCCAGATCAGACTGGCCTGGTGCAGCCCCTGGCTTCCCAGACCCCGGTCGAACATTCCAACCCGTGCTAGCGCAGAAAACGGACATTAAACGATCATGATGATGATGATGATGATGATATACATATACATATACATATACATGTGTGTGTGTGTGTGTGTGTGTGTGTGTGTGTATATATATATCTATATATAAAACTGAAATGTGTTTTTACCGCTTGGATCGCTTTCAATGCCTCTACATCCCGTCCGATTCACTCCAAAATTTACAGGGACATGTAAAATGAGGTGACGATGCCCGTGGGCTACCTTAGAAATCCCTATCTTAAAAGGTGTCGTTGCTAGGGGCCATCTTCCTCACTCTCGCTATTTCCTCTCTTTCCAGCACATTTTCACTCACTCTATTTCTTACCTTCCCATAACTTTCACTTATGTATCTGTCTGCATTCATAGAGAGAAACAAATATTCCATCGCCATCGTCATCGCATTCTATTGTCTGCCTGTCAACACGCTGATCGACCAAATACAAACAGAACACACCAACGAGCGTTCGTTTTCTGGTGATAACATAGGTATTTCGTATCTATTACATTTTAACATTTATTTAGACCCTGCAAATTTTTCGTGCTAAATTTTCATTTTTTACTACTTTTTTATTTTTTCTTAAATTGATGCTTTTATTAAAATTAATTCTAATTGTCTGGGTCAACAGTTCGTTTCCTCGGAGGATATGGAAATTCTTATTACCCGTCAGAGAAATAACTCCAGCAGCTCACAACTATTTCAACAAAGACAAGGTTACCTGCTTACCAGTCAAATTCAGCGTCAACGCTCACGTATGAGAGAGACTCCAACACACATACACACACACACACACACACATATATACATATATATATATATATATAATATATATATATATATATATAATGTGTGCATTATGTGGTCGGTTGAGCTGAAAATATGCACACCTATGTTAAAAGTGCTGGCAAGTTTGCATGACAACTATATTTTTCCTCAAATGAAAGGTGTGACCTCTAGGACAAAATTCCTCATCTTATAAAAT
Source organism: Octopus sinensis (assembly GCF_006345805.1). Lineage (NCBI taxonomy): Eukaryota > Metazoa > Mollusca > Cephalopoda > Octopoda > Octopodidae > Octopus > Octopus sinensis. The sequence goes on along the minus strand of NC_043007.1, from coordinate 61,725,692 downwards.
GTGGCCCCAGTAGACCTGAATGAAATTGGGTTATATTAACCAAAATGTGAAAAGGGGCTTGAAGGGGATTAAAATTTTAAAGAGCGGGTGTTTAGCAATTCTCTGTTACATTAAGCTAAAAAATTTGCACCAGCCTTTTAATCATCAATGTGTTGCCGTCCATGATGAAGAAGTTTTGAATGCTTGCCATGGTGAGTCTACTGTCATGAGAAAGAATCAATTCAAAACTTAGTGTTTAGGGATTTTCTTTTACATCAAGTTCAAAATTTTACGCCAGTCGTTAAACTGTCAATACGTTGCTGTCCGTCGTTAAGAAATGCCAGCCATGGTGACTCTACTATCCTCAAATTCTATCCCTTCAAACTTTGGTTTCCAATATTTTATTATTTTTATCCAGCTCGCAAGTTCGTCTGTCCCTTTTAAATGTTAGTGTTTTGCTGTCTGCCTTGAAGCAGACCTTTCCGTTGTTACTGCCTGATATTTATGATTGATCTTTCTAAATATTTTATTTCTCAACTTACTCAAGATCTTTTGTTGTTTATAAATGGGAGAGAGATAGATAAAGATAGAGAGTAAGAGAAAGCGAGGGAGAGTCCGAGAGAAGGGAAGAGTAACCGAGTGGGAAAGTGAGAGAGAAAGGAGGGAGAATCATCATCATCATCATCATCATCATCATCATCGTTTAACGTCCGTTTTCCGTGCTAGCACAGATTGGAGAGTTTGACCGGGGTCTGGGAAGCCAGGAGGCTGCACCAGGCTCCAGTCTGATCTGGCAGTGTTTCTACAGGTGGATGCCCTTCCTAATGCCAACCACTCTGTGAGCGTAGTGGATGCTTTTTTCGTGCCGCCGGCACAGGTGCCAGGGGGGCTGGCAGCGGCCACGATCGGTTGGTGCTTTTTACATGCCACCAGCACATAAGCCAGTCAAGAAGCTGCAATCCGCCACGTTTGGATGGTGCTTTTTACATGCTGAAAGGAAGCAACAGAAAGTAACAACCACACTCTTACCCGTGCGTAGAGCGAGTCACCTTCAGCTAGTATATATATATATATATATATATATATATTATATGTAGAAAAATACAAACTGGGACAAGAACGTAAAACATTTAGAAGACAATACAAAAAAGACGATACAAAAAACATGGACGGGACATTCGAAGCCTTCAATCTTCAGTCAAGAACCAGATCATCCTAGCAATTTCGGCTGATTAATCTTGAGATCGCTCCGATCCGGCCAGCCCCACATATATATATATAATATATATATATATATATATATATATATATATATATATGTGTGTGGTGTGTGTGTGTGTGTGTGTGTATGTATATATATATATATATATATATATATATATATATTATATATATATATATATATATATATATATATATATACATATATATATATGCCTTGCCAAAATATCCAAGGGATCTTCATGGAGTAGGGGTAGATGTTTTTAAGAAACAGCTTGATTTCCTGCAGTCCAAGTTCCCAGATTAACCTATATCATGGCAAGAAACTCAAAAGAGGGCAGCTGGTGGCCACTGAAAAGGTAATGACGCTGGCATTTTGCCTGAAACATTCAAAAAATAAAATATCGAATATATATATACATATATATATATATACAAAATATGGGGGTTTAGTTCACAGGTGATCTAAACAACTAGGTACGCTAGGTAAATGATGTAACAGATTACTATGGCTCCAAGGTTATAGCCGAGATGGTAGTTATGGAGCCATTGCAGATTTCTAATGTAGCAGATATATAATTGTTAAAGAGGACAACAAACGTTAAGTCAAGGCAAAATTCTCAGATCATATACATTATTATTATTGGGAAAAAAGATTCAAAGTCTTACAGCTGTTTCTGAGATATCTCAGAGTATGGGATATTCTGTCATCAGAATACATATATCACACACACACACACATATTCAAAAATGAATGAGGAGCAGCCTGAGGGATATAAACAATATCAAATACACATACACAAGGTATGTGTTTTGTCTATGACTTCTAAGTGTTTTAACACCTATCAAATTGAAGAGAATATATTCTCTTACACCTATAGATTGCAGCCTGCCCACAAACTGGCAAAACATATACCTTGTATATGTGTGTTCAATATTGTGCATGATTTTTTCCAGATACTTATGACCTGGAACATCTTATAAGCTGTAATAAATCACAAGCAACTCATTTCTACAGCTGAACTGGAGCAACACGAAATAAAGTGTCTTGCTCAAGAACACAACGCACAGCTCAGTCTTGGAATCGAACTCACTACCTCATGATTGTGAGCCCAACACTCTAACCACTGAGCCATGAGCTTTTACACAGCTATATTCACATTAACAAGAAATAGATAAAGGAGGAACAGAATTAGACTGAGTCAAAATGAGATTGTAAGAGCTCACAAACCTGAGAAAAAGTGACACATCTTGAAAACAATCTTGGCAATGGTTTGGATTTTTTGATTGAATGTCTCTATAAGAAATTAAAATAGCATGTAGATTAAAGAATAACATAGATTATACTGACAAATAACTATTAGTTCTTGTATGCAGCAAACATCATCATGACCATCATCATTTCAATGTTCCCTTTTCTATGCTCACATGGGTTGGACAGAATTTTTAGACACAGATTTACTATGACCAGATGCTTTCCATGTTGCCAAACTTTCACCTGTTATCAGTTCATGTAACATTTCTCCATAACCAGACATATTTACACAGAAAATCAGAAATGGTCACTGCTTGCATAAGAGTGAAACTTCTTTACAACCATCATGCGATAGTTGTATGGCAAGGAAAGAGTAATACACACACACACACACACACACACACACACACACACACACACACACACACACACGCACGCACGCACACACACACACTCACACACATATCATTATCATCGTTTAATGTGATGATGATGATGATGATGATGATGATGATGATGATGATGATGACGACGACGACGACGACGATGATGATGACGATATATATATATATATATATACTGTTGACTATTGAAAAGGTTGCAAGACGCAACAAAAATTTTAGGAAAATAAAAATAAGAAATAAGTGGAAATCTTACCGGTGAGTGTGTTAAATTATAAGGCACAAAAAGAAAATTACTCTCTCCAGACACAACAGAATATGCTTCAACACATGAACTCATATAAAGAATCTTGCAAACCAAATCCCAAAACGAAATATATATATATATATATATATATATATATATATATATAATATATATATATATATATATATATATATATAAATATATATATAATATATATATATATATATATACGCGAGAAAGAAGCAACAAGAATGATAGGTTTTTTAGTACGATCGTTTCATACAGGACAGTTTTATTAAAAGTTGCAAGATTACAGCATTAAACGAGTCCCGTACTCATCAGCTAAAATACATGTAAGTTCTCTAGACATCCTAGTGTTGGGCTATACTCATGAAGTAATGTAGATATAATTAAACAGATTTCTAAAGTTCATTAAAGTTCTTTAAATATGATGTACAGTCTTATCACAGAATTTTAAAATCTACATCTACACCATTGGAATCTGTGCATATATACAAAGGATTAATTCACCCTC
>NC_043007.1:61669554-61717054 GCF_006345805.1 Octopus sinensis | reverse complement strand
TACACATCTTCAATAACATCATCATCATTTAACATCCATTTCCAATACTTGTATGAGTTGGATAGTTTGACAGAATCCAAGAGATCAGAGGACTGTGTCATGCTTGAAGATCTACTTTTATAGTGTTTCTGCTGCTAGATGCTCTTTCTAATGCCAGCCATTTTACAGAGTGTACTGTGTATTTTTCTTGAGGCACCAGCACTTGTGAGGTTGCCATATAAATTGCAAAACTAAAATCCATATCAACTAAATAGTAAAGAGTGAAGCAGTTTTATGTTGGGTGATGAAAGGTTAGCATATGAAGGAAAAGGTTTCTTGCTGTAGAGGAATATTTTATACATATTATACTCTGTCATATTAAATAAGGTAAAACATGTAGATAATGTAGTTCAATTAAAGTTGACTTGGAGTTAACTAGCAACAACAACATCATGATTAACCAAAAAGCAACTGAGAACAGTTGTTATATATTCAAACATTTCACATGCAGCTTGCTGTTTTAGCTTGTGTATTTAACTCTTGAGTTCTCACATGATGTAGTTCAGTCATCTTAACCCTTTTGTTACGATATTTATTTTGAGATGCTCTGCATTTCTTCCAATTATTTTAAATATAACATAGAATTTAGTAAAATAATATCGTTATCATTGAGCTAGTGTTAGGAACATAAATTGTGACTAAGATTTGGTGGAAGATTTGAATTCAAAACTTATGAAAACAAGCCATTTATACTACAGAGCCAGAGCCAGTTTCAGCTGGGTTTGTAACAAAAGGGTTAATCATTATCATTTTAATATTTACTTTTCTATGCACACATAGGCCGGCAGAATCCACAGAGGCAGACTTTCAATAGCTGAATGCCCTTCTAGTCACTAATTCTTACTTGTTTCCAGTAGGTGATATTTCATCATGGCAAAAGATTAGAAATCAAAGGACATTGCTTGCTTGTATGATGACGAAGATGCTCACTTTCAGCCATCATGCAATGTAAAACCAAGACACAAACACACACATGCACATACATACAAATGAAAAGGTTAAATGAAAGTGGTCACACACTAGAAAAAAAACCTCTACCCAAAAATAGTTAGTAACATCTTGATAAAAGATTTCATAACATTTTTTTTTAACAATAATTTTTAAAAAATCACCTTTACACTTCACCTTTACACTTCAAAACTGTATTAAGTAATTCTCATAGACTTATATATATATATATATATGAAATATTATTAAGTAAGAAAATAGAGAGATTTAATGGATATAAATTAAATTATCTATTGCCAACAATTGTTTCAATTTACACTCAATACAAATTACAAAACATAGAATAAAATAAGTTTACATTTTGAAGATTTAGAGCAAAATATCTTCAGGGTAAAAGGACATTAAGGAAGCAACATGTTGAATGGTTGAGATACTCCAGCAGACTAAGTAGATGTTATTTGTGTGAGTGTATAGATAATTTTATTTAACTATAATAATAATAAAATAAAGTATATAAAAAATATTAAAATATAAAAATTAAAATAAGTATAAGTAAATAGTGAATATTAATAAAAATATTCAAAGATAGAGAGCTTCTTTCAGTTTCCATGCACCAAAGCCACTCACAAAGCTTTGGTTGGGCCAGGAATATAGTAAAAGACACTGACTCAAAGTACCATGAAGTGGGATTGAATTCAAAACCAAGTGGTTGGAAAGCAAACTTCTTAACCATGCAACCATTGTGACACTTATAGTTATTCCTGCATGACACTGCTTAAAATCACAATATGATTGTATTCTGATTTTTTAAAATTCATTCTATAGGTCATCTGGTTGACTTAAAAAAGGGTAAAGACCCCCTTCAGTCATGAATGACCATAGCATTATACCTAGAAAATTCCCCTTAGAGGTACAAGTCTGGGCAAGATTGTTCTATGGTTCTATGGAAGACCAGCAGTTGCCCATGTATACCAGCCTCTCCTCTCCACACCACCGATGTTATCCAAGGAAAGGCAAAGGCTGATACAGCTTGGCACCAGTGACATCACAACTTATTTATACATCTGAGTGAACTGGAGCAACCTGAAATAAAGTGTCTTGCTCAAGAACACAACACACAGCCTAATCCAGGAATCAAACTCACTACTTCATAGTTGTGAGCCTGACATTCTAACTGGTTGACATATAACAATGATAATCGATGCATAAATTTTGCCTGAGTCAAGTAACAAAAGCAACATTTACAGTACAGAAGCAGACCATCACCATTAGATATTTTGCAAGGAGTCTTCATAACTCCTACAGTACAGATGACAAACATGTCTTGTGTATAGTATTTCCCGAGACAACGTAGTAGCAGTTTACTTGGCAGAATCCCACAAGACTCTAACCACTGAGTTGGTGGTGCCCATAACATTATTCACTGTCTTTCCAATAACTTCGACCACCTTCTTTAATTCAATATATTTATCATGTCATCAAATTGCATCTAGTAGTGAGACTCTAGTTCAGGAGTTCTGGAGTTGTGGGGAGTGTGAAGTCACCCCTAAATCACCATTACTTCCAGGTCAATTCGGATTCAGAACAACAGTACTTGTCAGGGTTCCATCTATGAGTTAAATAGATTTTTGTACAGGTAGATTGAGCTTCTTAGCTGTGGTTACAGAAATCAATGTAGGAAAAGGAAAACTCCAAAATTTAATACCCTCTTCCAACATGCCCTAAGCCAGAATGGATGAGTATGGCTGATGAAGCTAATATGAGGTATGTCCATTAACATAGATTCATGCTATAGAGGCAACTATCTCATGTTAATGTGCATTCTTATTTCTTTACTGCCCACAAGGGACTACACACAGAAGGGACAAACAAGGACAGGCAAACGGATTAAGTCGATTATACATCGACCCCAGTGCGTAACTGGAACTTAATTTTATCGGCCTCGAAAGGATGAAAGGCAAAATTGACCTCGGCGGAATTTGAACTCAGAACGTAGCAGCAGATAAAATACTGCTAAGCATTTCGCCCAGTGTGCTATCATTTCTGCCAGCTCGCCGCCTTAATGCACATTCTGCTGCAGGCAGAGAAAGCAGAAATGATGGTCTCTATCACCTTTGCATACATTTATAAAATCAAAATTTAAAAAAAAAAAACAGAGCATGACTCCTGATTTTTGAAAACTTTTCCATGCTTAGAATTGTTGAAGCATCAAATAAACTACTCTTGACAGCAGCTACCTGGGAAGACACTTTAAAAACTCCATGTTTCCTGAACTTCGCCAACCCTACTCTTGATATGCCTATGCACCCTATCCTCTTCATAACTCTTTTATTACTCCCTTTTCTGTATTCTTGTGTTTTATTTTGTGTACTATGCATGTACTTTTGGCTATCATTGTTATCTTTCTTTATTTGGCTTAATACCGCTTTCTTTCCCCTCTTTTTACCCTTTTCTGATGAGCTGTAGCACACCCGAGCACTATACAATAAGTTCACTTTTATTATTAATATCTTTTTACACATACATGGTAAGCAATGTGGTATGAGAAAGGCACACATATCACAGATTCTTGTCACCTTCTATGAGGCTAAGACCTGTTAGCAATCAGAAGTTCATTGAAAATAACCAAAGCAGTAAATAAGAGAAATATAAGCAAGACTACGGCTAGTTTATGTTACTCAGCACAAGCTGCTTTATACAACACTCACCAGTTTTGTTGTACAGCTGCAGTTTTCTGCAGTGAATTCTGAAACCCTGTGGGTTACTACTTACAAAAAGAACTAGGTCATTGGACATTGTGTGGTGCCAGTGTACTGGTAATCCACAATTCTCTTTCTCCTATGTCTAAATTATAAAGACAGCTCAGTTTTTAACTCATGCCCTTATAATTTGTAAAAAGTTCTATGAGGTCACTTATAAAATAAATAAAATGACATTGGTTGTTATCATACGCCAACAAGTCTTTAGATGCTTTCAATTTATTCTTTCATTTTAGTTTATTTCACCAACAAATAACTAATATATAAAAAAATTATATTTCTTCCAATCATTACATTTAAACTAACCATATCCAACCAAAATAACCAACACATTTTATGTTCAAACCAATCAGATCAGGCCTCTCTCAGTATTATTCTAAAAATTAACAATCATGCCATTGAAATCTCAAAGCTACAAGGTAATGCAGGATTAATTCAAATAAATGTGAATAAATAAGCATTACATTTGACAGAAAAATCCGAATGCTAAAGGGTTAAGATTAAGTTTAGGGTTTGGGTTACTTATTAAGGTTACAAGCTAGGATTAAAATTGTTGCTTTAGATTTAGGGCTGAGAGGTCAAGATTTGGAAATAAGGCTAGAATTTCATTCATAAAATAATTTCATTTGTAAGGCCTTTAGAAATATCATCATTGTTATAAAATATGATAACAATATTCATCCAGATGACTTTAGTATATGTTATAACGATATATCTTTTACAACTTTCACTTGTTTCAATTATTTGACTGTGGCCAAGCTGGAGCACTGCCTTGAAGAATTTTTTGTTGAATGTATCAACCCTAGTTCTTATTTTTTTTAAAGTCCAGTATTTATTTTTATTGGTGTCTTTTGCCAAACTGCTAAGTTACAGGGATGTAAACACACTAGCACTAGTTGTCAAGTGGTGGGGTGAGAGGCAAACACAAACACACACACATATAGACATATATACAACGGCTTTCTTTCAGCTTTCATCTACCAAATCCACTTAGGTCACTTTGGTCAGCCCAAGGCTATAGTAGAAAACACTTTCCCAATGTGTTATGTAGTGGGACTGAACCCCAAACCATGTGGTTAGGAAGCAAGCATTTTACCACACAGCCACACCTGTGCCTGACAGAAAACTATTAGACTTCCCCATTGATAAAATACATCATAATTAGATTAAATTAAATCAATAGTTATGTAAAATGGAATAAATAATGCAAATACTCAGAAGATAAATGTTACCTATATCTACTCAGTAATAGCCTAATCCCTAATATATCAGACCTTTAAACATCTGAATATCATTTGGTAATGTTAATTCTGACCACTGTCTTCAGACACAAGTCACATGGGAAAGGGTTCTAACTCATCTGTTATTTGTAAACTGTTTGCCATCTAAAACCCAAAAGACTTTTATCAACTTCATTTCTTTTTAGAGTAAACTTAAGTCTCCATCAAGGAAACAGTTTTAATTCCCATGACTAATTTTATTTCACTTACATTCCCATGGCCACAGAAGAAAGTATTTAAGATACAAACCCACGTTCCCAATTTTATATATAAATCTAAAGTGTGCTTGTGAAAAAAAAAGGACAAACAGGAGGTGCAGGAGTGGTTGTGTGTAATGAAGCATGCTTCCCAATCATGTGGTTCTGAGTTCAGTTCTACTGCATGGCACTTTAGGCAAGTGTCTTCTACTATAACCTGAAGCCAACCAAAAGCCTTGTGAGTGAATCTGGTAGACAGAAACTGAAAAGAAACCCATCGTATATATATGTGTGTCTGTGAATGTGTGTGTATGTGTGTGTGTGTGTTTGTGTGCGCACATGTGCATATGTGTTTGTGTGCATGTCTATGTGTGTGTCTATGTTTGTTTGCCACCACCACTTAACAACCAGTGTTGGTGTGTTTATGTCTCTGTAACCTAGCAGTTTGGCAAAATAGACCAATAGAATAAGTACCAGGCTTAAAAAATAAAAGAACTGTGGTCAATTCATGTGACTAAAATTCTTCAAGGTGGTGCCCCAGCATGGCCACAGTATGATGACTGAAACAAATAAAAGAATAAAAGAATTTTTAAAATAGCCATAAATATAGTCCCTATTATAAGAAATTTTATCACCAAAGACTCGGTCTCTGGTGTTTCTTTAACACCATTCCTAACAATAGCATATGATAATTCACCACCCAGCTCTTACTTTAACTGAAAGATAAAAAACAAAAAAGAAAATGTAATTTAAATGCAAGAATAGACAGAATTGAAAGTGGATGATTTCCTACAATAATTATATTAAAATCAAGCTGCCATTCTTGCTTCTATTGTACATTATGTATTTATATGATTAAAAAAAAAAAAAAGAAACACTTAATTAAATTAGTAGTTGAATAAAATTGGTAAATATAGTTACAGAGATGGGTCGGGTGTATCACCTGGAGATTCATCAACAGTTTTGTCTTCACTTATTCTTTGAACAACATCAATAGGTTCTGTAAAAGTCAACAAAGTATTTCTGCTTTTAACACATTTTTATGTTATTGCTTGATAACTTACTTAATCTACTACAGTAATAATCATTAAGTGGCTGAACATAGACATCACTGTGTGGTTGGTGAAGTTCCAGGTTCAGTCCCACTGTGTGGAACTTTGGGCAGTGGCTTCTACAGCAGCCCCAAACCAACCAAAGCTTTGTGAGTGGATCTGGTTGATAGAAACTGAAAGAAATCAGTTATATATATAAACATATATCATATATATATATATATATATATACACACACACACACACACACACATACACACACACACACACACATACATACATACATATATATGTATGTGTGTATATATATATATATATATATATATATATATATATATACACACACACACATATATATTTAGATATCATCATCATCATTTAACATCCACCTTCCATGCTGCCATGGGTGGGATGGTTTGACAGGGGCCGGCCAGGCAGAAGCCTGCACCAGACTTCTGTGACTGTTTTGGCAGGATTTTTACAGTTGGATGCCCTTCTTAACACCAACCACCCAGTAGAGTGGACTCAGAGCTTTTGACATGGCAGAAGCACAGGCGAGGTCAGTTTTGGCAAGATTTTTACAGCTGGATACCCTTCCAAATGCCAACCACTTTACAGTGTGCACTGGGTGCTTTTAAGTGGCACCTGCACTGACAGGGTCACCAAGTAACTTGCAAAACAAAAATCTTTTGAGAGGAGAGGGAGCATTAGAGGAGGTAATCTTGTGTAAGGTGAAAGGTTATAGTGAGACCGAAACAGATATCTTGCTGTAGAGGAGGTACAAGGTTACTTGGCTGTTGGGTGGGGGAGATCAGGAATAAGGACAGAAACAGGTGTTCTGCCACAAAGGAGATACATGGTTACCAAACCTGAGGTAGGTGCTGGAGAAGGAGAGGCAGAGTGGGAGACATCAGGATAGAGATGATGGCAAAGTGGTGGGCATACTCACAAGGGACGGAAATTAAAATATAAATGGGATGGTCGAGTAAAGGCAGAGAGAGATACAGAAGGTGGCAAGTGCCAGGGCATACCCTTGAGGTTTGAAGGTCATAATATAAGTGGCAGGATATTGCCAAAGAAGCATGATTAGAGAGTGGGGAGGGGAAGTGAGTGGTGAAAAACTGGGTATATAGAGTGGGAGAGCTACTGGATATATACATACATATATACATTTATATATATATATATATATATATATATATATATATATATATATATGTATGTAAATAGGAGTTGCTGTGTGGTAAGTAGCTTGCTTACCAACCACATGGTTCCAGGTTCATTCCCACAGCATGTCACCTTGGGCAAGTGTCTTCTACTATAGCCTTGGGCCGACCAAAGTCTTGTGAGTGGATTTGGTAGACGGAAACTGAAAGAAGCTCATCGTATATATGTATATATATATGTATGTGTGTGTATATGTTTGTGTGTCTGTGTTTGTCCCCCCAACATCACTTGACAACCGATGCTGGTGTGTTCACGCCCCCATAACTTAGCAGTTCGGCAAAAGAGACCAATAGAATAAGTACTAGGCTTACAAAGAATAAGTCCTGGGGTTAATTTGCTTGATTAAAGGCGGTGCTCCAGCATGGCCACAGCCAAATGACTGAAACAAGTAAAGGACTAAAAGAGAGAGTGAGAGAGAGAAATTCCAAATTGGTGAATGGAGTTGATAAAATCCAGGCTACATATGCTTCATAACTAGCAAAATCTCAGAAGTAGTAATTATCCAAACAAGAAGTAATCCACTAGCTACTCATTGGGCCAAAGATACTTTAATCAAAAGAAGTTTACATTGTCATCAAGGGATCCCATGTTGACTCACAAAATGTGCAATCAAAAACACATGGAAGGCATAGAAAGCATAGAAACTGAAAAGGAAAAGGAAGTATATAAGTGAAAAAGTAATAAATGGGTAAATGTCTAAACTTGTTAGGGAAAAGGATAAGAATATGAAAAGGAAATGGAGAGGAGGATGTGTAGGGGGAAATTTGGTATTATTGAAGCTAGCTAGGGGAATGTCTTTGTAAATTTAGGCTGAAGTCATTTACAGGTTTACTGCAGAATAAATAAGTGAATTTAGTGTTGCACCCTGCAAATACATTTATATAGATTCAAAGAGAAAGAAGATGTAGGAGTGGTGTCAATTAATTGTTCCTCTATGGACCAGAAACATTATCTCTCACCTCCCTCTGCTTCCCCTACTCCTAACACACACACACACACACACATACTATTAATACATATATATGTATCTGCATGTGTATGTGTGTTTCATCTTCATGTTTCCTTTACTGGTTGTTAACAATAGCAGCACTAGCTGTGTCATTTTCTTGCAATCCACCACAATAGCATGTCTGGGCTGTTTGTTGTTTGACATACCAAGAGACTTTGAAATGAGTGGAGGCTAGCAACAGGAAAGGCATTTAGTGATAGAAAACTCTGCCTCAACATCCTTTTTTTTAAGCTATGGAAGCATGGAAAAGTAGACACTAAAATGACGACGACAACAATGACAACGAGGATAATGATGACAATGACAATGACAACAACGATAACAATGACAACGATGATTATGATATGGTGTTTAAGATGAGTTATTATTGTCTGGATAATTTTCTATATTTTCATCCTGAGCTTTGATGGTCCAACCTGTCTGCTTCTATGGGAGGAACTTGTAGGAGATCCTAAGAGTAATGTCATATGAATTTTAGTTCTTTGCAGAGCTAGACAACCAATAAGGGCAAAGTAGTGAGGATTCTAGCAAAGACCAAAGAATGTCTATGTTTATGAGGCATTTTAAGGCCAAGAGCTAAATTCAAGTTTCATGTCATAAAATGGATGAAATTTACATCTCTTCTTCATATTTTTTACATCTCTTCTTAATATTCTTAATAATATTCATACAATATTCTGTTCCATCATCTAAATAACAAAGGCATGTTACTGTTGTTGTTCTTAAGTTCCATCCATGACTATCTTTTCAGACATTATATCTTAAACTACATTATCCAAAGCATTCTACTTCTTTTATTTTAAAGATCATAAGGTGTGATTTGAGAGAGATTTGGCTCCTATTTCTTGGAAGAAGAATGACCAACCACATAGAGATTGCCTCACTGTTTGAACTCAGTCTTGTACAATGATGTGGTGAAAGTATAGATGAGGATTAGAACTAGAGTCCAGATTTTTGCTAGAATACAATACAAAAGTCTATAGTGTGTTTGGATTCATAGTTGCATGGCTCTGGTTAGAGCATCAGGCTCACAATCATGAGGTAGTGAGTTCAATTCCCAGACCAGGATATGTGTTGTGTTCTTGAGCAAGACACTTTATTTCACATTGCACCAGTCCACTCAGCTGTAGAAATGAGTTGCGCCATACTGATACCAAGCTGTATTGACCCTTGCCTTTCCCTTGGATAACACAGGTGGCATGGAGAGGGAAAGCTGGTATGCATGGGCGACTGCTGGTCTTCCATAAAAAAAAACCTTGTCCAGACTTGTGACTCAGAGTGTAATTTTCTCAGGGCAATCCCATGGTCATTCATGACCAATGGGGGTCTTTATCCTATATTGTCTCAGATATTTTTTTTTTCAAAGAAATTCAAAAGAGAATGTAATCAATAACAAAGAAGAAAACTGAAACTTAGTACAATGACTAAAAAGGAGGAATGCCTAAATTTTGTCTGCCCTCTGTTCTCACCATTGACTTTTTGACAGTCCAATATAACCTAAAATTATTAGAGGATCATGGCCCAATACTGTTGATCATATGTCTCTTTGAACCAGATGAGCAAGGACTAAACGACAACTATAACTCTTTTTACTATAGGCATAAGGTCTGATATATTTGTGGTGGGATGCCAGTTGATTACATTGACCCCAGTGCTCAACTGAGACTTTTATAAACCCCAAAAAGATGAAAGGCAAAATCAACCTTGGTGGGATTTGAACTCAGAACACTAAAGCCATAAGAAATGCTGCAATACATTTTATCTGGTATGCTAACAATTCTGCCAGCTCAACATCTTCACAACAACAATAACACTACCACCAATAGCACAAAGAACAACAACACTAACAACACAAAGAAAATAAAAACAAGGCCAACAGCACTAACAAAAGACTACTCTGACAGCATATACAACAATAACAAAAACAATGATAATAACTAACATGAACAGCATAAACAACAACAACACCAAAGAATAACAACACTAAAACCAGCATTACCTCTCTTTGCCACTCTCCACACATCCTCCCTGCATTAAGAGGAGCAAGAAAAGAAAAGACCACCCAGTTTAGGTAAGAGAAAGATAAACATTCAATTGAAATATCAAACAAGCAAACATTAGCCATTGTTGATATTTACTATCCTGGAATATACAAACAACATATTCAATTCAAAACCAGATTTTAGCTAGTATACTAACTTTTCTCAATAATACACCCAGTTTTTACCCCATGCACACATCTGAATGTACTCCAACCCAATGAATGGATTCCCTATATGATCGGTCCGCCTGCTAGAAATAGCAGTTAAAATTCCTTAAATCACTCCCTATTGCCTTAGAAAAGGTGAACCAAATTCGACAACTGGTACCCATGCCAACCTCCCTTCATTGGACACTAAACTCTGCTTGCAAAGACCTGTTGGGGCAAATGAAATCGAAATTGAACCAAATTCGATGACTGGCACCCGTGCCAGTGGAGCACTAACAGCTCCATCCAAGTGGGATCACAGCCAGAGCAGCTGTCTGGCTTCTGTGCCGGAAGGCATGTAAAATGCACCATTTGAGCGTGATCATTACCAGCGTCGCCATACTGGCACATGAACAAAACATTTGAGCGAAGTCGTTGCCAGTGCCGCTGGACTGACTCCTGTGCAGGTGGCACATAAAAAACACCATTTTTTAGCATGGCCATTGCCAGTACCACCAGACTGGCCCTCGTGCTGGTGGCATGTAAAAGTACCCACTACACTCTTGGAGTGGTTGGCGTTAGGAAGGGCATCCAGCTGTAGAAACTCTGCTAGATCAGATTGGAGCCTGGTGCAGCCATCTGGTTTGCCAGTCCTCAGTCAAATTGTCCAACCCATACTAGCATGGAAAGCGGACATTAAACGATGATGATGATGATGATGATGATGATAGTATGGACCCAGGTGAAATGCTTGATTGGAAGTGACCCAGGTCTATACAACAATAACAACCTGAATGTATTAGAAGTTGTTGATGGATGGTTCCAGTCAGTTCATTATTTTTGTTTATTAGTTACTCTGAGGAAGAGAAATGTCTGTAGCATACACAGGCCTCACTCAGGATCTGCTCTGCCAGACAGGTGATATCGATGTGATCAGGGTTCAATTTTTGAAAAATACAGTGTGCCTCTCATCCAACAGATGCTATGAAATCAGAGTTAAGTACTGACTGTCAAGCTTTTATCATATCTTCAAAGATATTAATTTTGTGTAAATTAATCACTGCTTAACCCTGTAGCTTTTAAACCAGCAATATTTGGCCCAAATATACTACTTGTTTTATGTTCAAACTGGCCAGATCTGGCCTCTCATACATACCCTGCTATGTCATTCTAAAAATAAACAATCTTTAAGCTACAGGATAATACATGACTAATTTTTTAAAATGTGAATACATAAGCATTATATTTGACAGAATAATCTGAATGCTAAAGGGATGATGACGGCATTAAGGTCTGAAATAGCAACAGATTATATCTTGTCATTGCATATAGCTGTGCAAGTATGCCTAAGGGGTTAACAAGTTCACTTTGCAACCATTAAGCCTGGAATTCAGTTGCACTACATGATATTTTGGGTAAACCCATTTACCATAACCTCAAGTTGACCAGAGCCTTGTGAGTGCATTTGGGTAAGTAGAAACTGTGTAGGAGCCTATCAAATGGACTGTAATTTGTTCCACTTGTAATATACTGATTTTACTTGAGGATTACATGAAGGGTGTACATCTCTGTGGAATGCTCACTCACTTCACAAGAGAATTCAATCAGGAGGTTGTCCAGTTGGTCAAACAATCAGACACTCGTAAGTCAAAATCAATATGCATGTAATAATGTCTGATCTTAAGTTTAAGTGAAAAGGAAAAGCAAGCAATAGCAGTCACGAGCTAAAAATCTGAATTTTATCACAATAAGTTGAAGAAGTCAATACTTTGCATATGGCTCTACCTACCAACTATCCCCACTTATAACTGTAAGTGAAGGAACCTTATGCACATTCAGCGAGCACTATAAATGCATCTTTACACAACAATATTTATTTTATAGTTAACCCTTTAGATAACAACTCACCTGAGACTGGACCCTGGCTCTATAATACAAACTTCCTGTATTAAAGTGATCTAAATTAAAATCTTTCATCAAAATTTATATTCTTAAACACCGGCTTAATAACAACAAAGTTATGTAACTAAGTTCTTCATAGTTTTCAAAATTAATTGAAATAAACGCACCATATTTCAATAGAAATATGGTAACAAAAGAATTGATGCATATAGTATACATATGGTTTGCATTTAAAGTAAATGATAATTTAATTTACGTTATCATAATATATTCACAGCTCTTTCTTGTTGTCATTTCATTTCCCTTCTAACTCCAAACCATATGTATCTCAGTTTTAGAGCATGTATAGTGTATTCTGTGTGTTATCAGTGACAGGAAGGGCATTTGTCCATAAAATACTAACTCAGGAAAGTTGTCTGATCCATGCTAGCATGGGAAGTGGACATAAAATGCTGATGATGAATGACAATTTCCTTATGATCCCTTATTCTGTTTATGTTAAGTAACCTTTGGTCAGCTCCAATCAAACAGGCCAACAACATGTAAATAGACACATGTAATCAACATTACTATCATTATCGTCTCTTAATCCTTTCGTTTCTGTATTTATTTTGAGATGCTCTGTGTTTCTTTCAATTACTTTAAATATAACAAAGAATCTAGTAAAATAACTTCGTTATCATTAAGCTAGTTTTAGGAACATAAATTGTGACTAAGGTCTGGTGGAAGATTTTAATTCAAAACTTATGAAAACAAGACATTTGTATTACAAAGCCAGAGCTGGTTTCAGCTGGGTCGGAAACGAAAAGGTTAATGTACTTCTACCATGCTAGCATGAGCTGGATAGCTCAACAGGGTCCAGTGGGTCTGAGGATTGTATCATGCTGCAATCTCCACTTTGGCATAGTTTCTACAGTTGAATGCCTTTCCTAACATCAACCACACTTTACATCTACTTTTAAGATGACAGGGTAAAACTAGGAGATTTGGCTTCTATTTCTAACAGGAGAAATGATTGTGTAGAGGCTCCTTCACTGGTTCATCCTGTCTTTTGTTATTAGCCAAAAGGACTGACTGGGAAATGTACATGAAAGACATTACCGTTTGTACTGTGTGTTAATAGTTTCATTGTAATAACAACCAAATATTGATACGAGAAGCATTGAAGTGTTTGGTACATTAAACCAAATAATCTGCCAGTCACTTAGAGGATAAAGGAGGGAAGGACAACAGACAATTGCTACTCTATAAATTGCAAACATTCTATAAACAAACATTTTACTATGCTACTTTACATGTTTTAATATAACGCAAAATAAATATTACAAAAGGTGTATTGAGTTTATAGTTTCAAATATTGACTTTCAATAACAGTAACTATGACAACTATAGCAGCCTGCTTAGTTAATTCCATTTCTTGTGGAATTACCATGTAAATAACACTCGTATTCTTGGGCAAGACATTTTACTTCATGTTGTTCCACTTCATTCAGCTGGCAAAAATTAGTTGTACCTGTATTTCAAAGGGCCAGCCTTGTCACATTCTGTGTCATGCAGGATATCCTGAGAACTAAGCCACTTGCACATAAATTCCTTGAGGAAGCTGTTCCGTTGATCAGATCAACTGGAACCCTTGTTGTAAGCAACAGAGTGCCAGTGAGTCACCTTGTCAATGGGAATGACAGTGTAAAACTAGGAGATTTGGCTACTATTTCTAACAGGAGAAATGATTGTGTAGAGGCTCTTCACTGGCTCACCCTGTCTTCTGTTATTAGCCAAAATGACTTCAAGTTAAAATATATAGCATGAAGAATGGTACTACATAGAGCTATAGAGACAAATACAATGCATATTTCATGATTATTTTTATATGCAATGTTGAGCTTCCGGTGAGCATGCACATGTGTTGCCATACTAACACCAATGACCACAATCTAGAATACATAGGAGGGAGTTTACTCATTGTCTTCTCAAAGTTCATTGAGAAATTTGTAAACTTGTAAAAAGAAAATACTTGTCAAATACTACCACTGTAAACTAGTAAAAATAACACTTGTCACTGTAAACATGTAAAAAAAAAGAACTCTTGTCAGATAATACCAAAGTTTGTTTTCCATTGGGAATTATTTACAGCTTTCTCAAGGATATTATTAATAAAAAATTAAGATCTTCCATCAAAATTTCGTATTAATTTGTTTTAAACACCAGCTTATTAGTGACAAGGTTATTATTTAAATTTCTTCATAATTTTCAAAATTAATGGAAATAAAAGTAGTATATTTCAGTGGAAATATGGTAAGGAAAGAGTTAAGCTAAAATAGCCAGATCCAAGAACAAGTGAAATATCAATATTGATTTCAAAAGAAATAAAAGATTTCTTTTATGTATAAATTGATCTGATAATATTGGTTTAAAAGTTTGGCTCAAGGCCAGCAGGTTTGGGAGAGGGGCTAAGTTGATTAAATCAACCAAGTATTCACATGTTTCTTATTTCATTGACCCCAAAAGGATGAAAGGCAAAGTCAACCTCAGCAGAATTTGGACTTGGAACATGAAGACAAACAAAACACTGCTAAGCATTTTGCCTGGCATGCTAAAGATTCTGCCGGCTTGCCACCATAATGTATCTGATAATATTAAAAGTTATCTCATGTTTTCACTCACCAAATATATATGACACATTTTGAGGATTACGTTTTTCCAGTTGAAGCAATTGTTCATGTTGCTTTTCAATACTTTTCTTCATCTCATTTTCATCAACATCACCTGAAAGAACATTCTTAACTTATACCAGGTAGACATATTTACAATAAATCTGTCTTCAAGAGATTGTTGAATAATATCTTACTTCAGGTTTTCAGAAAAATAGAACATCAAATGTAAAGTATACTAGCCATCTCAGTATGGCTAACCACTAAGGGTGGGTGTTACTGTAGCTTTTAGCCCCAGGAGATCATCGTCTCCAGCTGGCTTTAGGCACACTTTCTGTGCTCTTATGGTATTTGCAAAGGGAGGTCATCCCTCTCTCATAAACCTAAGTGATACGCATGGACTGCAGTTTCTAGGTATTTGCCTTTCTTGGGCATACGGCAATCACCGGTTTACGATGAAAGGGAGACCTGTTTGCAAATACTTATTGTTTTTCTAGTAACTTCCATCACTAAGGGCACAGAAAGTGTGCCTAAAGCCAGCTGGAGACAATGATCTCCTGGGGTTAAAAGCTACAGTAACACCCACCCTTAGTGGTTAGCCATACTGAGATGGCTAGTATACTTTACGTTGACGAGCGGTTACTGTTTACATCTGTTCAGAGATTTATTATTGCTTGCAGACAGTTTTTCGAAATCAGTGATGGAAGTTACTAGAAAAACAATAAGTATTTGCAAACAGGTCTCCCTTTCATCGTAAACCGGTGATTGCCGTACGCTGAAGAAAGGCAAATACCTAGAAACTGCAGTCCGTGCGTATTACTTAGGTTTACGAGAGAGGGATGACCTCCCTTTGCAAATACCATAAGGGCACAGAAAGTGTGCCTAAAGCCAGCTGGAGACAATGATCTCCTGGGGCTAAAAGCTACAGTAACACCCACCCTTAGTGGTTAGCCATACTGAGATGGCTAGTATACTTTACGTTGACGAGCAGTTACTGCTTACATCTCGTTCAGAGATTTATTATTGCTTGCAGAACATCAAATATTGTTGTATTTAGGAATGGTCATTTTACCAGTTTAGCCAATAAAAACACATGTACTATCAAAATTATCTATTTAAATATATGGTACTGGAGTAAGAAACTCAACTCACCAAAACAAGAATCTATGATTTACATTTTATGAGATTCATGTTGTCCTTAAGCTTTGTGTTGCTATTGGAAATATATCAAACACAGGTATGGCTGTGTAGTTAATAACCTTACTTCCCAACCACATGGTTTCAGGTTCTGACTCACTGTGTGGCACCATGGTTAAATAACATCCACTGGAGTCTTAGGCCAACAGGCTAAACCCTTGTGAGTGGATTTGGTAGACAGAAACTGAAAGTAGTCTGTTTTAACCTTCTCTTGATGAGGAGAGCTAGACTTATTGTAACATCTCCTTGTGACTGTTTACTGGTAGCATACTCAAGACATTTTGCATATTCCTTCTACAAATTATAATTATTACAATTACTACATAACTCAGAGCTTCCTGAAACAGCTGCTGAATTAAGAAATTTAGTATTTTCTGTATGTTTTATGCTCTATGTAAATTTATTTGTTATTATTTACATTGTGTGTGTGTGTTTCTTTCTGAATATATTCTTTTATTATTTTACTTGTTTCAGTCATTTGACTGCAGTCATGCTGGAGCACCACCTTTAGTTGAACAAATTGACCCCAGGACTTATTCTTTGTAAGCCGAATATTTATTTCAGTTTCTGTCTACCAAATTCACTTACAAGGCTTTGGCTGGTTCAAGGCTATAGAAGAAGACACTTGCCCAAGGTGCCATGCAGTGGGACTGAATCCATAACCATGTGGTTGGGAAGTAAGCTTCTTACCATACAACCATGTCTGTGCCTATATATGTAGATATATGTATGTGTGTGTGTGTTATGTGTGTGAGTGTTATGTGTGCACGTGTGTGTGTATGTGTGTATATATATACATATATATATATATGCACATATATATATATATTATATATATATATATATATATAATATATATATATATATATATATATTTATTTATAAATATTTATATATATATGTATAGATGCAGGCATGGCTGTATGGTAAGAAGTTTGCTTCCCAACCATATGGTGCTGGGTTCAGTCCCACTGTGTACCACCATGAACAAGTGTCTTCTACAATAGCCTCAGGTCAACTATAGCCTTATGAGTGAATTTGGTAGACATAAACTGAAAGAAACCTGTCATATTTATATATATATATACAGTGTATGTGTGTGTGTGTGTGTTTGCATATGTGTCTGTCCCCAACACCACACAATATTGGTGTGTTTAAATCCCTGTAACCGAGCAGTTTGGCAAAAAAAGACTGACAGAATAAATACCAGTCTTCAAAATAAGTACTGGGGTCAATTGGCTCAACTATAATTCTCCGACACAGTGCTCCAGCATGGCTACAGTCTAATGACTGAAACAAGTAAAAGAAGAAAAGTATATGATGGGATTTCTTTTATCCAATCAACCAAATACACTGACAAGGTTTTGATCAGCTCAATGCTTTAGTAGAAGATCCTTGCACAAGATACCATCAAGTAGGAATTTCTTCAATCAAAACATATAGTACTTTCAACTTAGAACTTCATAGAGACTTCAATGAAACTCCATAATACTCTGCTCATAAATAAACATTAAATCAATGATCAAACAAGGAAAAACTCACATTTAGCACCACGTGTCTTATCAAATTTTGTGCGAGCCATCATTTTTTCTTTGTTGTCCCACAAAAGGAACTCAACTTTGTAATCATACAGTTGTAACAAGATGCTGTCAGAAATTTTCATTGTGACCCTGTTAAAAAATTACCAGCAAAAATATTTAATAAATCAATGAAATTTCATAAATCTTTAACATCTATTCTTAGGTACAAATCCACATAAAGCTACTAAAATGTACTCTAATACCAGTAAAATATATTTCAACACCAGTGAGCATACTTTAGTACTTATATATTGTACTCTAGCACATTCTATTAAAAAATACTATAGTACATTTTATTAGTTCTATTTAACTAATCAAATTCAGCATTTTACATCTGCTTTCTAAGCTGGCATGGGTTGGACAGATCATCATGGTCTGAGTTACCTCCCATCGCTAGCTACAAGCTCCCAAAGATAGAGTGCCCTTATGTGTCATTTGGCTTAGTTTTTACAGCTGGACACTCTTCCTGATGCCAACCACACTACAGAGAGTATTGAATGCATTTTCTCATCACATCAACACTGGAGAACTTAACTAGTCATTGATGAGACAGGACTAGATTAACCTCAAAACCCTACACTTTCTCTGTACATTTAGCCAACCTCTAGATGTGGAAGGGTGCCATTTACACAGGAAATGTAAATTTAGAAAGTAAAAAAATGATGATAGACAGGTCATACAATAAACATTAACCATCCTTTTTATTGCAACCTAGTAATGTTCTTTAATCACTGATGGCTTCAGTTTCATGCAGTGATTCAAAAGAATGGTTACACTGAAGTGTTAATCAAACTGGGGTTTTTTTCCGAGCCTATGTAAGTATTTTGAGTTCAACCCTACAAGCTGAGGAAAACACTTCTCAGTTATATTGGGACCTATGCTGACAGTAATAATCTTATCTATGTACATTCAGAAAGCACATAGTTACACAAAGATGGAGTGGATCCCTCAAAGTTAGATTTTGTTTCAAGACATCTTCATACTAGACACAGTATGGTAAGAAGCTTGCTTCCCAGCCAAATGGCTCTGGATTCAGTCCCACTGCATGACACCTTGGGCAAGTGTCTTCTACTGTAGCCTCAGGCTGACCAAAGCCTTGTGAGTGGATTTGATAGATGGAAACTGAAAAAAGCCTGTCACACACACACACACACACATATATGTATATATATGTATGTGTATATGTGTGTGTGTGTATATATATATATGTATGTATATATCCATGTGCGTGTGTCTTTGTGTCTGTGTTTGCCCCCCACT
This sequence comes from Octopus sinensis, assembly GCF_006345805.1. NCBI lineage: Eukaryota > Metazoa > Mollusca > Cephalopoda > Octopoda > Octopodidae > Octopus > Octopus sinensis. The sequence continues at coordinate 61,697,765 of NC_043007.1, read as the reverse complement.
GCCACTTGACAACTGGTGTTGGTGTGTTTATGTCCCCATAACTTAGCAGTTTGGTAACATAGACTAATAGAATGCCAGGCTTTAAAAAAAGACTCCTGAGGTCAATTTGATCAACTTAAATCCTTCAAGGCAGTGCCCTGGCATGGCTGTGGTCAAATGATTGAAAACAAATAAAAGATAAAAGATAAACAATACCAACGATAAGACGTAAACTACCAGTCATTTTGACAGCACATCAGTACTTTATCAACTCATTTAGTTGTGGCACATGCAGTTGCTTGCCTTAATATGCTTTACCTAGACAATGATAGGATTCGGTGATTCTCTTCCACTGTTTATTTTCCACATTGTAATGTAATCATGCTGACCCTTTTAAGCATTATGATAAACAGCTCAAATATATACTCATTGTCAAGTAAATAACAGTGTTTTACAGCCACTTTGTTTAATCAATGTCTTCATCATTTTCATGTCTGAACCATGCAAACACGGAAAGCATAGGACAAAAAGAATTCATTGAGGCAGATTTTCTATGGCCTGATGTCCTTCCTGTAACCAATCCTTACTTGTTTACAATCATCACATGATGCAAGACAAGGACACACACACATGCACATGCATACATACTATTGGCTATTTTAGTTTCTGCCTATCAAATTCACTCACAAAGCTTTGGTCAACTCAGGGCTATAGTAGAAGACACTAGCTCGAGGGACTATACAGTGAAACTGAACCCAAAAACCATGTGGTTGGGAAGTAAACTTCTTAAGCACACAACTATGCCTGCACACATATATGTTACAGTATATTTATGTCACTAAGGCAGCGAGCTGGCAGAATCATTAGAACACTGGGCAAAATGCTTAGCAGTATTTTGTCTACCATTCCGCCGAGGTTGGCTTTGCCTTTCATCCTTTTGGGGTTGATTAAATAAATACTAGTTACGCACTGGAGTCGATGTAATCAACTTAATACCTTTGTCTGTCCTTGTTTGTCCCTTCTATATTTAGCACCCCTGTGGGCAATAAAGAAAAAAATATATTTATGTCACTAAGGCAGCAAGCTGGCAGAAACGTTAGAGTGGTAATATGTTTGTCTTTACATTCTGAGTTCAAATTCTGCCAAGATTGGCTTTACCTTTCATCCTTTTGAGGTCGACAAAGTAAGTACCAGTTGTGTACTGGGGATCGATCTAATCAACTGTCCCCCTCCCCCAAAATTTTGGGTTTTGTGCCTAGAGTAGAAAAGAATATATTTATGTCACTTCATTTATCCATGAAGCACCTTAATCTATAAAGGAGGCAAGAGGATGTGTAAAGGCTCTCAATTCTTTTAGCTGTAAGGGTATCAGTGACACAAGGGAAATAGTTAGCAATGGTCGTTGGTAGACTGTGGTTCGAAAGACACACTTGCCAAAACTGAATATTGGTTTCAAATTTTGGCACACACTCAGCAGTTTCAGGGAAGGGGCTTAGTTAGTTACATCAGCCTTAGTACTCAACTGGTACTTATTTCATTAGCTCTGAAAGGATAAAAGCAAAATCAACTTCAGTGGAATTTGAACTCAGAATGTAATGACAGACAAAATTCCATGAAGCATTTTACCCAGCATGCTAACAATTTTGCCAGCTTGCCATGTTGCCAAAAACAAATATTTTTTTCTACTCTAGGCAAGAGGCCTGAAATTTTTGGGGAGAGGGCCACTTGATTAGATTTACCCCAGTATGCAATTGGTACTTAAAATACCGACTCTGAAAGGATGAAAGGCAAAGTCAAACTTGGCGGAATTTGAACTCAGAACGTAAAGCCAAAACCAAATGTTATAAATAAATAAACTACTAATAACACAAGTTATTTTACTTACTTATGATCCCACGAAATCCAAGCAACATTGTTCAAATGATAAAACTTACAGGTTTTTACATCTGCCTTGTCAATGTAGATACGAGCAAAATTTTCATAGAAAACAACGTCAACCTGTGAAACGTCAGTGCTGAGTGGAATAAGTTTGAACTCCAAATGATAGAATCCTAATGGTTTTGTCATTTCTAGTTTTGGTGAGGTCTTCTTTGATTGTGGTTCAGGTGGGTCAACTGTCGCACATAGAAACACAACTTTATTATTGAATATTAATTAGATTTCTTGGTTATTTTTTACAGGGGTTTTTGTGCAAACATGTGAATGAATGTATTTGTGCATGTGGGAAATGTATGTGTAGTGTGTGTGTGTCTACATGTGTGCATGTGAATGTGTGTGTACATGTGTGTATTTGTGTATGTGTATTTTTTTTAATTTTTATTTTATCTAGTTTCAGCTCACAAGCTGTGGCCATGCTGGGGCACCGCCATTGTGTATATGTTTATGAGGTGTGTATGTGTTAGTATGTGTGCTGTTTTCTAATGCAGTGGATCCTAGACTAAGTTCTTTTATTTAGTTGTGTTTGTGTTTCATCTGGGGTAATTTTTTGCTTCTTTTTGGTTTTTTTGTTTGTTTCTTTCTTTTGGTGAGGGTTCTATTTTGAGCTTTAGTTTTTGTTTACAGTATTTATTTCTCACTGAATTTACTTGCTAATACATATGAATGCATGAATGTGCATTCTAATGTGCTATGATTATTCACAAAATGGGAATATGTGTGTATGTATTATGTGCATGTCAAGGGAGATACACTGGAACAGCCACTCTAACTTATGGGGACTTGCACTTGCAAATAGCCATTTCTGCTCTGACAGTGGTGAGTAGGGATTTGGTCCTGGGGCTGAGAATGCCAGAGGTCTCTACTGCCACAGGCTCAACTAGTGGAACAGAATCTGTTCTGTGATAACATTTAAAATCTAATGTAATATAAATATTTCAATGTACTCTAAAATAAAATACAAATGGTTCTGGTAACTCCATAAGGCCACAAAGAGTTCGTGCTTAGATCCAGTGGCTCAATGTTAAATGAATGAGAGATAAATCTCCTGATAGGATAGTAGTCTTTTGCATGTGACATTCTAAGACTGGATATACATTTTCAACTGTTTGGTATACTAGGGTTTGCAGTATACTGTTTAAATACCCAACAAAAAGACCTAGAGTGAACTGGAGCTTAAGAGTTAAGAAGCTAGTAATTCTAAACCAGCAAGGGGGCTTCTACATGGATGCCCAACCTGCTAAATTTCTTTCGAATCAAATCTACCATCATAAACATGGGCGGACACACTAAGCACCATTATGCCAGATACTGCTATAAAGATGTGGTGATCATAATTGAAATGCTTTTGCTCATAGTTCTGCTCAGTAAGGGCTAGTTGAGACCTAAACAACAGCAATACATGTTTTAATAGATTATCATTGTCGTATTGATGATGACGGTGACAGCAGTATCATCATCACCATTTAATGTCCATCTTCCATGTTGGCATTAGTTGGACAGTTCAATCAGAGTATTGTGTCAGGCTCCAATAACTATTTTGGCTTGGTTCTACAGCTGGATGCCTGTCCTAATGCCAACCACTTCCTGAGTGTATTGGGTGCTTTTTTGTTTTTTTGTGGCACCAGCACTAGTTAAGTCACCAAGTAACTTGCAAAACAAGCACCCTTGAGTGAATGGGGTTTTAATAAAGAGTGAAGTGGCTTTATGCTAGATGTTGAGAGGCTAAAATATGATAGAGGGACAGGAACATATCTCTTGCTGCAGAGAAGATACATGGTTACCCTGCATTATATAAGAGTGGGTGAGAGTAACTGGGAAGAGAGACAAAGACAGTGGTGACAAAGTATCCTTTCTTGTAATAGAGGCACATGGCCTAGTAGTTAGAGCAGCGGACTTGCGGTCGCGGGATCACAAGTTCGTATCTCAGACTGGGCAATATGTGTGTTTATGAGCGAAACACCTAAGCTCCATGCACTCCAGCAGAAGGTAATGGCAAACCTCTGCTGACTCTTTCACCATGACTTTCTCTCACCCTTTCCTCCTGCTTCTTGCAGCTCACCTGCGATGGACCGGCATCCTGTCCAGGTGGTGGAACCTATGCGCCAATGAAACCGGGAAACCAGCCCTTATGAGCTAGGCATAGCTCGAGAAGGAACAAATAAAACATCCTTTCTTGTACCCTCATGATACATGAAAGGAAGAAGTGAGAATAGGAACAAAGGATCAGGAAGGGTAGGAGAGTAAATTTGCAAGAGTTATGAGAAGAGAGTGACAGATGGTTAGTGATGGGGTTAGAGGTGAATCTATCTCATCCAATCTATTAAGTAACAATTTATCAAATAAGTTGGCCTCTGTGTGATTTTGTAAAACTTCAAATAAAATATTCTAGCATTGAATCCAGTGAGTAGTTTGAGCTTCAGAAATTTAGCATGTTGTAAAATCAGTCACAGAAAAAAAAAGAATTAAAAAACAGACAAAAACACTTACAAGAAGCCATGCCAAGGGATATACACACAGTGAAATTAACTTTGTTGGGGTTTACAGTTCCACTAAATGTCGCCTCACTGCTTATAGCCTCTACAAGCATATTATCTTCAGGAATATTGGTCTCTAGAGTGAGGGAAATGTCATCTGCAGATTCAAACAGCTCATCCTCATCTTGACCATATTCTTCTAATGAGGCCGCTTCCATTGTGTAAAGACTTTCTGCAATGTTTATAGTTCTCTAATTCTCTTTAATGACTTCAGTTGAAATATCTGCAAATTGGAATATAGTCAAGAAATTATACCTTAGTTATATGAAGGTTACACTGTCATTAAGGAATCCCAAATTAACTCGGAGATATATATTTGAATATTGTCTGGGTTTAATGCATCTTTCTCTGTTTATACTTCCTTATATGTATTTATATACGAGAGAGACACACACAGAGATGTATATATTACTTACATATACTCCAGTCTTCATCTCCTAATGAAATGATTTCAAACCACACAGCTTGACTAAGTGATAAGAAGCTTGCTTCCCAACTACATAGTTCCAGGTTCGGTTCTACTACATGTACCTTGCATAAGTATCGTTTACTATAGCCCTGGTCTTCCCAAAGCCTTGTGAGTTGATCCAAAGTTTTGTGAGTGGATTTGGTAGACAGAAACTGAAAGAAGCCTGTTGTATATTTGTGTGTGTTGTGTTTACATCCCAGTAACTTAGTGGTTTAGCAAAAGAGTATGATAGAATAAGCATCAGGTTTAACAAAAGTAAGTACTGAGGGTTAATTCATTTGACTGGAAATTCTTCAAGGTGGTGCCCCAGCATGGCCACAGTCTAATAACTAAAACAAATAAAAGATATATATATATATCATTATCATTTAGCACCTCCTTTCCATGCTGGCATGGGCTAGGTGGTTTGACTGGAACAGGTAAGCCAGGGAACTGTACCAGGTTCCAGTCTGATTTGGCTTAGCTTCTATGGCTGGATGCCCTTCCTAATGCCAACCACTCCAAGAGTGTAGTAGGTGCCTCCTACATGTCATTGGCACATGTACTTTTTATGTGTCACCATCACCATAACTAGCCATGATTATGATTTCACTTGGCTTGATGAGTCTTCTCAAGCACAGCAAATCGCAAAAGGTCTCAATCACCTGTTATCACCTGTGTAAGACCCAACATTCGAAGATCATGCTTCACCACCTTGTCCCATGTCTTCCTGGGTCTACCTCTTCCACAGGTACCCTCTGCAGTTAAAGATCAGCACTTCTTTATGCAACTGTCCCCGTCTATATACCTCACATGACCATAACAGTACAGTCTTCTCTCTTGTACATCACATCTGATGCCCCTTATGGCCAATTTTTCTTTCAAGATACTTACAACATACACTGACATTGCACATCCAGCGAGACATACTAGCTTCATTTCTTTCAAGCCATCGCATGTCCTCTGCAGTCACAACCCATGTCTCACTGCTGTGTAGCATGGCTGTTTGCACACAGGTATCATACAATCTGCCTTTTATTCTGAGGGATAAGCCCTTTGTTACTAACAAAGGTAGCTCTCTAAACTTTGCCCGGCCTATTCTTATATATATATATATATATATATATATATATACATACATACATATATATATATATAATATATACACACAATATTTATATATATTTATTCTTATATATATATATTAATATTGCTATTAGATGAAGGTTTTAGCTCTCATTTCTAGCAGGTAGATGTATGCATACATCCTTATGATTGATATATATATATATATATATATATATATATATATATTGATATATATATATAATATGCATGTATGTATGTATGTATGTATGTATGTATACACACACACACATGTCCAAAACAAACAAGTTCTCAGTATAAATTTACTTATTTGGTTGCTAAGCCATTAAGGAATGTTATTGCACTACACCCAGACATTCTCTATCCCACCAACAGACACACCACACTCACTCGATCTAATGAATGTAGTTTACATGCAGTTTCAGAAGTATAATCAACAGCATACCTGTAAATATACTATCAAATTAGTATAAATGAATATACAATATAAAACACCCATAACGAATATTAATCTCAGAACACATAGAAATATATACGTATATGGAATACATATTTTATTTTATTCACTCTCAAACTTACCTTTGAGCACTTATTCTAAGTGGCCAGACATAGCTCCTGAACTTTTTACATCCTTGGAATATATAAATATATATGTACATATATATATATAAACAATTGCAGCATGGAAGGTGTTTATAAGCCATTTAAGAAACACACAAAAACCGTTAGATTCACTTCAACATCTAAATTTAATTTGTCAAAATATTTTCGTCGCTTTGAGACTGCGACCTGTTCACTGACAAAATTTCATGCTGCACGAAGTTTTGTCAGTGAACAGGTTGCAGTCTCAAAGTGACGAAAATATTTTGACAAATTAAATTTAAATGTTGAAGTGAATCTAACGGATTTTGTGTGTTTCTTAAATGGCTTATAAACATCTTCCACTCTGCAACTGTTTTTGTTCCAGCACACGATCTCAAATCAAGTCACTCGCTATGCAAGTACATATATATATATATATAATATATCTGGCTTCACAGATCCCAGTAGAACCGTCCAACCCATGCTAGCATGGAAAACGGACGCTAAACGACGATGATGATGATGATGATATTATGTATATGTATATATATATATACACACACATATATTTATATTTATATATATATATACGCACACACACACACATATATATATATATACATATATTCATACTCATGCAAGTACATATATATATATATATATATATTACGTATATGTATATATATATATATACACACATATATTTATATTTATATATATATACGCACACACACATATATATAAATATACATATATTCATACTCATACAAACATACATGCACAATGATCTTTCAGCTCCCATTGATCAAATTCACTGATGGGGCTTTGGTTGGCCCAGGGCTATAGAAGAAGACACTTGACCAACGTGCTGTACATATAGTGGATAGAACTCAAAATCATGTAAACATTCAAACATATCAATGTATCTGTTTATCACACACACACATACACAGACAGACAGACAGACAGACAGACAGATAAATAGATAGATAGATAGATAGATAGATAGATAGATAGATAGATAGATAGATAGATAGATAGATAGATAATTAGATAATGTACATATATATGTACAACATAAATATTTATACATACAGCATACACACTTAAATATATATAAACATCTATGTGGTGCGAAATTTGCTACCCAACTACATGGTTTCAGATTCAGTCCTACAGAGTGGCACTTTAGGGAAGTATCTTCTATATTGCCCCAGGATGATCAAAACCTTGGAAGTGAATTTGGTTGACAGAAACTGAAAGCAGTTTGTTGTATCATTGTCATCCTCACCATCATCAAAAGGAAAAAGATAACATCATATGTTATGTTTTATTTTTTGCCTGCTTCAGTCATTAGTCTGTGGCCGTGTTGGGTACTGCTTTGAAGAATATTAGTTGAACGTATTGCCTCCAGTACTTATTTTTTAAAGCTTGGTACTTATTCTATTGGTCTCTTTTGCCTAACCACTAAGTTATGGGGGACATAAACACACCAGGACTGATTTTCAGGTGGTGCAGTGGATATGGCGAACACAGACACAAAGCCACATATGATATATATATATATATATATATATATATATCCCCCTCTCTCTCTCTCGGAGAGGCACAAGCACCTACACACACAGCAGTAACTTCTACCCATCAAATTCAATCACAAAGCTTTGCTCAGCCCGGAGCTATATATATATATATATATATATATATATATATATATATATATATGTATATATGACAGGCTTCTTTCAGTTTCTGTCTACCAAATCCACTCACAAAGCTTTGGTCAGCCCGAGGCTATAGCACTAGCCCAAGGTGCCATGCAGTGAGACTGAACCTCAAACCATGTGGTTGGGAAACAAGTTTCTTACCACACAGCCATGCCTGCCCCTATATACATATAAAACTAATCAACAATTGAAATGAATATTCGTGTTTTCCATCTGAGTTATTGAATCAAGCATAGCCAAGGCCAAATACAGACTAATTTTGATAGAATTATTGGGCTTTGTAGTCTTTGCCAAAATATTTTTCTGCTGGTGCTACCTGCAGCTGTAATTGCCAACAATATTCTCAAATTAACACACTCATTTGACTCATAAGGTCAGTTTTTCAGATTCCGTTGTGTATATATTCACCCTTGTACAGGTTGCCAACCTGTCATATTTGTCAGCTGAGTGGACTGGAGCAACATGAAATGAAGTGGTTTGCTTAAGAAACACATCACCTGGTCCCAGTCCAGAAATTGAAACCACAATCTTGCCATCATGTGTTCCAACACTCTAACCACTAAACCACATGCCATGTGCCGCAATCATTTGGAAATATCTCAAAAGAATTTTATTGTTAGTAATGGCTAAAATCTGTCTAATTTTTATGAGACTCCTTGTATTTGTAGTATTATATCAAAAGGTCCAACTTAGTTTTGCACCCTACACCATTGTCATAATAATAATAATGAAATTATTGTATACAGTGCTCAGGTGCACCACAACAAATAAATAAATGCACCCTTTTAAAGCCTAGCCAGGCTCATGGGTCCGGTTTCCCGGTTTCAATGGCGTATGTATTCCTCAGCTGGATGGGACGCCAGTCCATCACAGCGTTACTTATTTTTGCCAGCTGAGTGGACTGGAGCAATGTGAAATGAAGTGTTTTGCCCAAGAACACAACACGTTGCCTGGTCCAGGAATCGAAACCACAATCTTACAATCATGATGCTGACACCCTAACCACTAAGCCACGCGCTTCCACAACATAATGTAACTCTTCAGTATAATTGGTCCATTCAGTAAAAAAATTTGATTGAAGATAATTCTTGTGGCATTCCCTATAGTGTTTCGAGGAATTAATAGCTGGTCCATTAAATATATTTGAATTGATAGATTCTGGATACTGGAAATAAATCAGTGGTATTTTAAAGGGATCAAATTGTTGCCTATTTAATTGCAGTTGATAGAGCTGTAAATAATTTTATTGTTGTTGATATTGTATGTATGTATCTCTGTACATTCATAGATACATGTACATGCTGAAGCATGGAACAAACTGCCGGCATCAGTTGTTAGTTGTTGGAGTACTGCATCCTTCAAAACTTCCATGCTTCCTGAGATTCGCCAACACTACACCTGATTTTCTCCTCACCATACACATGCAGGCATGTATCTGACTCATACACTGTTCAATTTCCAGACATTTGTATATTACTGCATATTCTTTATACGCACTTTTGACAAGTTGTGGTGCAATAATTACAATAATTTCATTAGTATTGTTATTATTCATACAATGTACACATACACATATAAATACATAGATGTATGTGTGTGTGTGTGTAGAAACAAAGTACACCGCTTTTGCTGAAAATAAAGATTCGTATAGTGAAAAATTCCCATTTTTAATAAATGATCTGTTACCTTTTTTTCCTTTTGAACACTTAAATAATGCAAAAATAGTTATTCAAATTATTCAAGTATGTATATCAACATGTGTTGTTGACTTTGACTTGTTTTTTGTCAGCAGTTTTTTAAGTTATTTTAGTTCCCAAACTAATAACGAAATTGTCAATTTAGGCATTAAAAAAATTTAAGGGCATTAGAAACAACACGTTCCATTAGGTGTCGTTTCCTTGTGTAGTGTGCGTGTGTGTGTAAATATACTCTCGCACACACAGACACGCAAATGTATATGTAGCTATGTGTGGTGTGTGCATGTGTGTATATATGTGTGCGCGTGTGTGTGTGGGTCTTATCAACACAACTAAAACAAAACCTCATTCAACGCTCCTGTTTACGTATTATAAATACCTTCTATCCAGCAGTGGACAATCAGTATAAGCGAAGGAAAAATCACAGCAACTACAAGATTCGATCTATTGTGCAAATATTTAGTTTCAATGGAAAGAATAACTATTTTACTTGGAACGAATCAATCTGTTTCGCAAGAAGTATTTTGATGAAAAAACAGCGCAAGGGAAATAACTGTTGTTCAGTCGCTATAGCAACAACGACGCCATTGAAGGTCATTAAGACTTTTATCGCTGGCTATGTGCTAATAAGATCGATCTGTTTGTTCGTTTTGTCAAGCCCTTAAATCATTCATTCATTCATATACTTATTTTTATTTGTTTGCCAGATTTTCGCACACCGTTGAGATTGATGGTATGGGATTCTCAACCATTTTTTTGTCTCTAGACGCCTTTGATTATTATTTTATAGTGGTGGACCCCAATAGCCATTCGATGTTAAAAAACTAGTTTTAAAGAAGCTTCTTTCAAAATTCCTATTTGTTTTTTTTACACATTAACGTGTGTAGGTCGAACTATGTAAAATAATAGAAAAAGAACCCAGATATTTCATGCAATATATACGAATACATATATCTAAAGCAATTTTTTTTACCTTTAAAATACTACTGTTAACCCAATTTACTATTTTGCCGCGTGGACCTCCAAAATCTATGGACCCTCAAGGGTCATCTGGACTACGGTTGAGAACCACCAACTGTAAACGAAACCCCGCTCAATATATAGTAAGTCGACGCACAGGATAGGCACGAGTTACGGATGCAAAGAGTTCTCGAAGACCCAACGTTCTGGTGGAGGAAGGACAAAACGAGTCGTTTTTCTGGGTTCTAGGGAGGGATTGGATGCGATATGAATGATCACAGAAGAAGGGAGACATCCGTAACTTTCTCACTCGTTCTTTCTTTCGGTTCTCATTTTTCGTTTAGTAACTCTGTAATTAAGGGTTGACACGACCACAAGAATATAAGATAATGTCATTAAAATTGCATGCGTGCGCACACACACATACATGCATGTAGGCATGTATGTATAAATGTAGGTATGAAGTGTATATATATATATATATATATATATATGTGTGTGTCAAGGGATGCTTGATACTTGGTAGTTAAAAATGTTGCCGAAGGGATATGACTCGATATTCAAAGGCATTTCAGATTGATATTAAGCCTCTGCTACCTTGTTTTCGTTTTAGGTAGAGGTGGTCTACGTCATTGTTTATGTGGAAATTGTGTGCTTGTTAGTATTTTTCGGGTTTTCACATCAATGGCTCGGATCTCATCAAGCGTCCAATCAAACAGCCCAAATGTTGGTATGAGTACTGACACTGCAAACACATTTTGGGCCACTGTTTTATTCTTCTGTAATATTCTTTAGTGACACATGTTTTGTTACAGGAGCCATTGTAAGATATATTTTCATCCACTCCTAGATACCTGTAACATTCCTCGTCAGATACAAGGGAAACAGTAAAATTATTGATGGAGATGTTACTAGTCTGGTTTATAGTTTTTTCCCCCTTTTCACAACCATATAACAACATTTATCCTAACCAAACTCCAACCCTACATCCTTTGAGAATGTTGTAACCAGGTCAAGGCTCTTTTTCATTTAATGCATAGTCTTTGCATGAAGTTTTAAGTCATCCACAAAGAAACAGTGTGTAATGTTTGTATTTCTGTTTCCTTGTGAACCAGTGAGATATCCTTCAGACTTCCTTTACGTGAATGACAAGGGATTTACAGAAAGTATAAATAACATCACAGGGATGTTGTCTCCTTGGAATATGCATTTGCGATGCTGTATTCTATCAGTGATAATACAATCACTCTTTGTGTTTAATTTCAAGATGGTGGCCCACGATGAAGTCAGGTCAGCTATTGCTTTGACGATGCTCACTGGAACTTTAGCAAGCTGACGGACTTCTAGCATCCATGAGTGGGGAATAGAATCAAAAGCTTTCTTGTAGTCTAGCCACATTGAAAATAGGTTCCTCCTATGCTCTCCCACTTCCGACATCACAGTTTTGTTGATTAGCAATTGCTTGGTACATCCGCAGACTTCCTTCTTCCAAGCTGCTTGTTCTGCTGTGATAATGTTATCGGTTTTACAATGGTCCTGGAGGAAGAGGTTTAAACATGTTGTATATATCTTATACATTAAGTTCTGGCATGCAACTAGCCGGTGGCTTTTTGCCATGTGGATGGTTCTGCATTTGGGGATCAGTTTTGTCTCTGCCAGAGTTAACCAATGTGGTATGCTCTGTTCCCGATGAGATCTTGGTGGTACATATTGATAAGATATGGTCCGTAGAATGTTAGCTTCTTGTACCAATATCCAACAATCAAGTCTCTTCCAGGTGCTTTTCCATCCTGGAGTTTCTGGGTCACAGTTGCAAGAGTTGCACCATCAATGTTGTATGTCTTAGATGTAACGCAGGAGCAATAACTTCAGATATCTTCCAACCACAGAGCATCTTGGTTAAACTCCCTCGCTTCACTCCAGATTTTCCTTTAGAAGGAGTCTATGTTTTCTCAAGAAGGCGCTTCCGTGATGTTCACTGCTCCTCCTCTCATGTTTCTGTATTCTACTGCCTGGTTGCGGTTGAAGTTTTTGTTTATTTTTCTTCTCTCGGTTATTCTCTTTTGATGTCGGAGTTTTCTCACGGATATCTTTCAGCTCCTGCTTAGGGGTAATCAATTTGCAAGTGAATGTCCTCTTTTTGTGGTTTCCAAACATCATTTCTATCTCCTTTACTTTCTGATGGTGGGATGTATAGTGATTTGCTTGTTTGCACTCAATAAGCATCATTACATGACTGATGGTCTTCCGTAAACCAGCTATCATTTTTTTCTGTCTTCAAAACCCATGATGGTACTTTGTTTGTTGTTTCGGATTTGTTTACTTTTTGAAAGTCATTCATATACAGTTTTACAGCAGTAGCCAGTGAATATAGACAGGCGTTAATCTGCCACTATGTGGGTTCATCACAGTGTTGTAAATTCTCATTACCAATTTCGTTAACAGCTTTTAATACCGTATCTGGTGGTTTTTTACTTACTTTGGTAGAGGATACTCTCTCCTCGAGAGAGTACTTCAAAGCCAAAGTTATTTTTTCTCGGAAAATTTCAGTAGGCACTGGAATCTGTTGGAATGTTGCTAGCTGGTCCTATATCATTCACGTTTTCGTTTTTCTTTATAGAGTTGGGAAGAAGGTTAATTTTCGATATTTTAATAAAGTTACAGTTACTAACCTTCTTGCTATGTTCTGCAAATGTTGCTTGTTGGTGTAGTAAAATGATTTAATTCTGGATGCAGATCGTCCCATTATGATTTCAATCGAATCATATAACAAACAGTATGTATGTATGTATGTATGTATGTATGTATGTATGTATGTATGTATGTATGTATGTATGTATGTATGTATGTATGTATGTATGTATGTATGTATGCATGCATGCATGCATGTATGTATGTATGTATGTATGTATGTATGTATGTATGTATGTATGTATGTATGTATGTATGTGTAGCAGAATGTGATGATGTGGGGTGTAGCAGATGATGCTAGACGTGTTGAACCAGCATCCATGGGGAACAACGAAGAAAGAATAGGAACGTAGTTTACATTATTTATTTGGTCACAGTGGCATTCACTTTGTTGGATACTTGAAACAAATATGCCGCTACATAATGTATCCAACTACTTCGAGTCGGCGAAGCAAAAACCGGAGGAAAGAGAATGTTAATGGGATGAGACAGTACAAAAACATATTTTGAGTCTGTGTGTGCATTCGTCATTTGGATCGACTGTGTTGTTTCTCTATCTTGTCTGTTCTGTGGTTTGCAAATGCTAACTCTTGCGTGTCACTCTGCTCACAGGGTTCACCATCTCATCACGGTGTTGACTGTTGGTTCCTTGCTGGCTAACCCCCTGTGTGTCTACGGAACTTGTATTTATAATGGCCCATTCTAGTTAGAAAGATGGATATACCATTATAAGATTGGCTTGTACCTATTTAAGTCACTCGTCCATCTGAATTTCTGTGACACCCCCACTCATCCATCACTTTTGACAGGACAAAGAAAATTTTTCCCGTCTGGTCAGCTAATGGCAAGCGAGAATTCTTAGATTCGGTTTCGAATCTCAGGCCGGAAAATAAACTGTAGTAATGTAGTTTCCATGTATATATAAATGGATAGATGTCTAAAACTTTTGAGGTCGTTCGCAGCGAGTCTGACGAGCTCGGTTGAGATAGCGTTAAACTAAAGATTAAAAGGATTTGGTTTAATTTTGCAATTTCGTCATGAAGATCTTGCTTTGTTCTCGAAACTATTCGTAATGAAAATTTCTACAGTTTGACTTGTTTAGTTAAGAGGCTAATAGAAAAAAGTGGTTTCGGTTGCATATATACAAATCAATACATAATTATCATTATAAGATTCTCTTCCATCGACACAGTTCTCCTTTCCTTATCTTTGTATCTGACTATCTTCGTTCCTAGTCTCTCTCCCTTTCCGACACTTGTCTATCTTATCTTTCCAATCTCTGTGTGGCCATTTGTATCTCTTTTGTCCACTCTTTTCAGTCTTACCGGTTAACCGTTGTTTTATGTTTCCTTTTCTTTTCGCTTCCTCTCTGTCTGTCTGTCTGTCCGTCTCCCCCCTCTCTCCCTCACTCACTCTCTCTCTCTCACTTTCTTTCTTTCTCTCTCATATACATTGTTTGTTGTTCCACGCAACTTCCTCCCCTCATTTTCTTTCATTCATTTTTATCTCATTCTCTTCCTTCTTTAATTGTCTTCTCTCTCTTTCACACTATTTTCACTTTTCTCTCGCATTATTTTTTACATTCCTTGATTTAACCCCCCCCCCCCACCTCGCTCTTCCGCACTCTCTTTTCATTTAGATTACTCCCCCTCTCGCTACTTCTCTCATATTTCTGGGCACCTTTTCCGCTATTCTTTCACTTTTCTATTACTCCCTTCCGTTTTCTTTTTTCTTCATTTAACATATTCAAGTATTTCCTTGGTTTCTTGATTCCTTTTCACATATACTAAACAGAAGTCGAAGACTTAAACAAAAAAGTTGAGAATTTGTTTCGTTTTTACTGTTTCAAACGTATTAGCTACATAAAAGATGTGAAATAACAACAACCAAAAATCTGATAAAACTTCGAAAGAAAAAAGAAAAACAAGAAAGTCAATAGGTAGAGTTGCAGTGTTGATATATTTAAAACATTTAAGTGTAGATATGTTAACAATATATCATCATAGCGACCTAAAATTTATTGTTAGTTCGCAGTTATGTTCTGAAATATATTACAATATGATATCTTACATTTGCACAAAGCCACAATTTTGTAAGTTGATTGAAATGGGCTTGGTATTTTACTGTTACTTCTTTTTAAGCCCTAGAGAGATGAAAGGTAAGGTCGAATCCGACAGGAATAAAACAATGCAGTGGTTATTATTCATCAAACTTAATCCAACCAATTACAATACATTAAAATAAATCATATATATATATATATATATATATATATATCTTTGAATTTTAATTGGGAAAATGAAAGAATTTAAGGTTTAATAGTCTTTTTGTATGTGTTTGGTTTCTAAACATATACAATGTGCTATATAGTCTCATGTATGGCATTTTAAGAAAAATCTCAGCAATTGGCTTTTGTGCCACATTTAGAGCAACTTTGTTCTGGGTGGATACATGTCGATATCTGTGCATCAAAGATCATGTTTGATTGGCAAGTGAATTTGTTAATAATTTTTTGGTTTGAGCACTCATAGAAACGGTTGCAACTTGAAACGTCTGCATAGAATCCATTTTGTTTGTTTGAGCAGGAAATAGGTTTTCGACCAAAGAGTGAAGGCATAGAATATACACTAACACAATTCCTTTGATTAGGAGAAAAAACAGTCGGTCTTCCGTTCCTTGATGGACACTCAGCTGACGTTAATAGTCGGTCATCTTGGCACACAATGAAAGAAGAAGCCCACCGAAGGTGAGGAATTGCGTTCCTACCGTTGGGTTTGCCGTTGCAGCTCGGGTATCTTATAAAGCACGGGACACAATGGGCACTACCGCACCAGAAACGTCTATAATCACCTAGAAAGAAGAAGAGAGAAATATTATTTTGTGACACTTTCTGGTTATTTATCTACTGTCAGCTTATATCAACCGCTGCCTCTTCTATCGCAACAATAACAATAAATATTTCCCATGCTAAAGATTGGGTACGCTTGTTTCTTTCATTAATTCAACTCTCTAAACCATTGACCCCTCCAAATTCCACATTATTGACTCAATCGTTTCAAGAACTGGATTGCTCCGGGGAATTTTCTCCTGCGCATGCCAGTACCAAATACCTCTTCACACTAACAAATGATGAGATAGACTAAAGCAAAAACTTCAGACGATATCATCGAGAGAAAGTCATTCTTCTTGAACGAATTCGGTTGTATATTATTTATTTGGCAGAGAGGGCAAAACCATTAGTGTAGCTTGCGATATTTTGTTATGTTCTGAATTCAAATCTTGCCACTGTTGGCTTTACTTTTCATTTCTTCCTGGTTGATGATGGCGATGACATAAATTCAAAGAATGTTGGACTTCATCAGCTTATGCAAGTTTAATGCATACTTACAGCATGCATAACATGGGTGTGTTTTGCACAACAGACGCACGTGCACACACACACACGCACACGCACACACACACGCACGCGCACACGCACACGCACGCGCACACGCACACACACACACACACACACTTCGTTATTGTATTTGGTTTGCATGATACTGGATGTGAATTCGTGTGTTGAAACAAAGCAGAGCAAACACGCGACAGGAGACGGATAATTATAAGGGGTGAAGTTTGTAGAGGCAACATGTGCGCGCGCTTGTGTGTGTGCGTACTTGTGCATGTATGTGTATGCGTGGTGCGTGTGTGTGTGTGAATGTTTGTGTGGTTGTGTTCTTGCGTTCGTCTGTGTGTGTGTGTGTGCGTGTGTGTGTGTGTGTGCGTACGTGTGTTTACGTGCATGTTTACGCGTACGTTCCCGTCTCTGTGTGTGCGTGGATGTGTATGGTTGTGTATGAGGGAGTTACCTCTAGATGAACATTCTATAGCTGTAATACTATGCTGTAGATATGTAGATGATATCAATATTCTAGTTATTCTAGTTAGGACAATCTCGTGTGGTCGTACTGAGGGGGTCGAAAGGAGTACGGTGGAAAACATCCAGCGCATAGCTCACTTCATCCGCCAGATTATCAAGGTAACGATAGATTACCCCACTAGACACCTCAACCAGTGAAGTCGTTGGAGCAGTTAGATACACTGACTCTACTGAGGAGTTCTTCAGTGCCCCCACAGACATCCAGGGACATCTCAATTAGAGGTCGCAATACTTGCGAGACAGACTAAGAGCAGACTTTGGAGAGAGAGAGAGAGAGAGAGAGATGAAGTCACTAAGTCCCTGTAAACGTCGCAAGCGGCGACGAAAGTACATTAACTGATTAACAATCGATTGATTGTTTAACCAACACATTAAACAAAACGATCGATTAGTTAACTGTTAGATATTTAACCAAATGACTAACAATAAAGAAGCGGCGAGGTGGCAGAATCGTTAGCTTAGCGGTATTTCATCCGTCATTACGTTCTAAGTTCAAATTCTGCCGAGGTCAACTTTCGAGGGCGATAAAATAAGTACTAGTCATGTACTGGGATCGATGTAATCTACTATCCTCCTCCCCACAAATTTCAGGCCTTGAGCCTATAGTAGAAAAAATTATTATTGGCATAATGATTCTCTCAAGACACAACAATATACATACATATCTATCTATCTTCTCCATTGGTGAGCCTCGCTGTCCATGGAATCCGTAAAAGTCTTCTCCAACACCAAAGCTCGAATGCATTAATTCTCTTCTGGTCAGCTTTTTTTAGTGTCCAGGTCTCGCATCTATATGTTGCTATTGGGAAGACAATTGCATTCACCAATCTGCATTTGGTAGCGAGTTGGATGTCTCTACCCTTCCAGACCCTGACATATATATATGTCAGGGTTTTATATATATAAATGCGCGCACGCGCACACACATATGCATGTATATGTATGTCATTATTCAGGTTACAGGCACGTGAACACACCGGCACCAGTTGTCAAGCGGTGACGGGGGACAAACACAAACACACACACACACACACACACACACACACACACACACACACAACACACATACATACATACACACATACATACATACACACATACATACATACAAAAATATCCTGCTGAATCTAGGTTAGAAACTGGCACTTTCTCTATTGGCAAGAAATCTTGAAATAAAGCTGAATAATGACTTCAGCCACATTCCTGCTGTATTTTGGGGATGTTCTTTTGTTTGTAAAATCACGTTTCATCTGATGATTAAGGATTTTTGTAATGAAGTAATGTTCTCATCCTTCTATTAAAAAGTTACATGAGAAACAGTTGTAATGAGCTGGCAATTATCCATCGTCAGTTATTATTCATTTGCTTATAATACGCCAAGTGGGCTTACGACTTGTTGAACACCCTAGAGTATACCAACAACCTTCTATTCAACGTAACGTGTGCTTTGGACCTGCCCCTAGGCGCTAAATACTCATAGGGTTAGTTTTCTGTGTACACAAACAGAATATCCTATTTGATACTTACCAACCAGAGACCGGAACCACAGGTTTATCCAACCTTACCTGGTGCATATCTTTTCAAGTACCCGATTCTATCTGAATCCTTATTTTACTACACACACACACACACACACACACACATATATATATATATATATATATATATATATATATATATATATGCATGCATATATGCATACATGCACACGCACACGTATATATTATACATCTGTGTGTGTGTGTGTGTGTTTACATATAAATATACATATATATACATATATGTGTGTATACAGTTGCTTCTGTGCAGATACTTCTGTGTGGCTAAGATACAGGAGATTCAGCTGCTTTTTATAGAAAGTCTGCGTACAGGGTACTTTGTAGGTTTACTGCTGTTTTTTCATCAATATTTTGGATCTGTGCAGTGAGATTTAGACGTCTTTAGCAGAGACGTCATCAACTCTACCTGTCACAAGAAACATATCATTCACCTATTACCCGACATCTTATCAACACAGCCATCCCCAACTTCCTTATGTCATTTTATGCGTTACCTGAAATGCAACTTATATTTGTTTTTCAATGTTCAAAATACAAAAAATAACTTAACACCTTCGGTAAACAGTAAGCACATTTTAAATTCCAGACCACTCCCCACAAAAACGAAGAAATATAACAAAACAAATAAAAAATAATTTAAAAAAAAAATAAAAGGTGAGAACTGGATACAAGTCAGGCAGTCAAAATGTAGGTAGAGAGATAAATTTTGTTTTATCTTGTTAACCTAATTACCGAAAATATTCCTTAATGTATATATTTACTGGCAGTTTGTTTTCCTTCTTCCTATTAATAGAAAATAAAAGAACAAGAAACTGGCGAAACAACTTAGCTGGATGTCCTTGTAACTGTTGTGTCAATTTTGATTTGTAGTTCACTGGCCCTCACACCTACACCGTTCCATCCATACCTGCCAAATTCCCTCTTGAGAATTATCTGAACTCATATCAGTCAACGTTGCTGATCATCCTAGTATTATACAAACATCCCAGCCAGCGTACATACATGTATATATAAAAAAATATTTGCGAGTGTATATGTATGTGTGTGTGTGTGTGTGTGTATGTATGTATGTATGTATGTATGTATGTATGTATGTATGTATGTATGTATGTATGTATGTATGTATGTATAATACGCCAGTTTAAGAGAGAGTTTCAAACAAAGCCACCTGCGCGGTTAACCTCCATTCGAATTAGAGATAAGTTTGAAACAGATGGAATTGTTATATATATATATATATATATATATATATATTATATATATATACATACTAACATACATATATGTACGTATATATACATACACGCACACGCACACACATATATTATATATATATATATATATTATATAATATATATATATAATATACATATATATATACTCTTTTGCTCTTTAACTTGTTTCAGTCATTTGACTGTGGCCATGCTGGAGCAAATCGACCCCAGGACTTATTCTTTGTAAGCTTGTAAGCCTAGTACTTATTCTGTCGGTATCTTTTGCCGAACCGCTAAGTTACAGAGACGTAAACACACCAGCATCGGTTATATATATATATATATAATATATATATACGAAATATATATATATATATACACAGCGTGTCTCAAAAAGATGTACTCACTCTTTGACAGACGATGCACAGGCTTACCTCGATGCAACAAATCCAAACAAATGGATTGGGAGAAGATTTCCTGCACGTTCCCCAGACCTCACGCCAATGGATTTTTTTTTTTATGGGGACATCTCAAAGATAAGGTTTACGCTGCGACAATTGATAATTTGAAAAATGAAATTCGAATACAATGTCTTACAATTCCAAATGAAATGTTTGGCAATGTTGTCGAATCCATTGTTGGACGTTATCAGCTTTGTTTGGAAAATGAAGAAAGGCAGTTTGAACATTTGCGAACACGCAAAAATGAGAGAGAACATTAAAAAATTCTAAATGACAATAAATATTAGTTTCTACAACAATTTATTTTCTAAATTTAATTTAACTTTTTAGGATTCTATGTATATAACTTGTTCATCTACTTGAACACAAAATGCATGAGTAACTGGGAGTAAGTACAAGAGTGAGTACTATAGCCTCGGGCCGACCAAATCCTCTGAGCGGATTTTGATGGCTGAAGCCCGTCATATATATTATATATATATATAGTGTGTGTGTCTTTGTCCCCCACCATCTCTTGACAACTGATGCTGGGTGTTTACATCCCCGAAGATACCGATAGAACAAGTACTAAGCTTACAAGAAAAAGCTCTAATGTCGATCTTCTCGACTCAAGGGCGGTGCTCCGGCATGGGAGGAACATGACAAAAGTAAAAGTATATACAATATATTATATATATATATATATATATATATATATATATATAGCATAATACATTACTATATATATAACTATATCACACCACACTACATATACCTATCACACACATATATATATAGTGCTATGTGACCTATACATATGCCTATATACATATACCCCCTACTATGATCTCTATCTATATACACGTATATAGCATATATATATGGATATATATATATATATATATATATTACTCTATATATATATCTCCCCCCCCCCTCTCCTTATCTAACTCTCCCCCCTCTCTTCATATCTCTACCTCTCTTCAGTCCTCTCCTCAACCCCCCTCTTCCCCCCCTCTTCCTTTTCTCTCTCCCCCGACCCCTACTCTCTCTCTCCCCTTCTCTTCTCCCCTATTTCCCCTTCCCTTTTCCTCCCATCCTCTTCCCCTCCTTCTCCTCTCTCTCCCCCTCGCTTCCCCCCTTCCTCCTCCCTCCCCTCCCCTCCCCTCTTCTCCTCACTAAACCCACATGACTTACACATCACATCACATATGATGTGCCATACTAATACACACACCAACTAATACATACTAATACGTACTAATACATACTAGTACATACAATACTTACACCAACCCTTATACATACACAACGTCCAGACCCCGCATACGCACTTATACTCTCTCACATACACACACACACACCGATAATACCAATACGTACTAATACATACTAATAATACTAATACATACACCAACCCCATACATAACGCACGTCCAGACCAATCCTACGCACTAATACATCTCTCATACAACACACACAACACACACACACCCCTATTATACATACTAATACATACACCAACCCTATACATACACACATCAGACCCCCCTCCCACGCACTATTAGCTGTCCTCAACCCCCGTTTATCAACCCTTATCTCCCTTATTTCGCTCTCGCGTCTCATGTTTGATCTTTGACCTCTGGCCGAAATCAGATCGCCATGTTGATTCGTTAGCTACTGCACGCATTTTTTTTCTCTCCTTCTTTCTGTGTTTTCTCTCTCTGTGTATCTTTCTGTTGAAGAGCGTAGGCTCGAAACGTTAAAGGACTGTTTTATTTATATTTCCTGAGCGCCATACTAATACAATTGTTCGTTTGTTTTCCACCTGCCTCGTCTTTTGTTTATTTTCATAAAGCTTCCCGTTATATTATGATATATATATATATATATATATAATAATGATATATATATAATATATATACATATATAATAATATATATATATCTAGAATATACATATATTATATATGCATACATAATACCTACCAATATTACAATAATATATATACTATATATAATATACATTATCATATATACTACTATATATATATACATACATACATACATATATATATATTATAATATATATATATATATATATATATATATATTATATATATATATATACATATACATACATACATGCATACATATATATATATATATATATGCATTACTGCATTGCATTTCTCATCTCCATATTGATATATCTGCAACAGCGCAAAGCCCCAGATGAATAAGAAAAAGCAGAAAAGGAAATGCGACCTTCAAGGAGTTACAGCAATGTAATAACAGTAAAATAGAATAAATGACACTGAACTTGCAAAATCAACAAAACGAAGGCTGTTTGTTTCCCCTTCTGTGATGATCCCTACTTAGCGAAGCAAAATATTATTGACTACTTACACACATCCTTCGGTTCTTTTCTTTGGTCGCACCGGACTCTGCTATAATGTTGGCAGCTTAGGGTTTTCTCAGAGAACAATTGCATGTAAGGACATTCGTTTACATAATTGTCAAGAAACAACTGGACCCTTCTTGTTTGACTACAGTTGTAGAAGAGGGCGCAGCTGTCGGGATGCGGCAGGAATGCATTTGGATTGTTACGGCAATATTCTTCTGGGTTACTAACTTCAGCTGCAAAATAATAATAATAATAATAATAATAATAATAATAATAATAAATAATAATGATGATAATAATGATGATGATGATGATGATGATGATGATGATGATAAAGACAAAGACAGAGTTACTTTTATTGTTTTAATACATACATACATACATACATACATATACATACATACATTACTTAACCTACTTGTTCGCACTACCAGCTTGAAAAAAGGCGAAATAAATTAAATATTTCGGTTAAGAATCTCTGGGTAGCTGAATTTCACAAGTTCTTTGTGTGCTACTTATTCATTATATATATATATATATGTATGTATATATAATACAAAATGGGACAAGAACGCAAAACATCCGGACAACTAAGTGATACAAAAAGGGACAAAACATCCAGATAGACGATACACAAAAAAACAGGGACGGGTCATTCGAAGCTTTATATCCTCAGTCAAGAACCAAATCATCCTCGCAATTTCAGCTGATTAATCTTGAGATTACTCCAATCTGGTCAGCCCCAAGGAAAAACTAAGCTAAGAGCAAGCTATATAAATTAACAGTTTAATTCAGAAAGCATAATGATTGAATATTTTTATTAACATCAACAAATTAAAACATGAAACAAGGAAAAAATATATTCTTTTTTATTGATGCTATTTACAATCGCGTAATACCTTCTCTAAATTATAATCGCATACTAGGAGTATGCATTTTGTATGAAATATAATTGTCTTCCAATATTGTTGCAGTTATTGGTTACAACACTTAAAGTATATGTAGTTTAATGTTAATATGTATAAAAGCTGTAAGACACGGAGCCGTCAGAATCGTTAGCACACCGCATTAACCGCATTAACTGCATTTCGTCCGGCTTTATGTACTGAGTTCAAATTCCGCGGAGGTCTACTTTGCCTTTCATCCTTTCATGGTCGATAAAATAAGTAACAACTGAGCCCTAGGGTCAATATTATAGACTTACTTCTCCCCCGAAACTGCTGGATTTGCCAAACTTTGAAACCAATATGTACAAAGGCGGCGAGCTGGCAGAATCGTTAGCACACCCGGGTTTCGCAGTTTGGGCTGGATATGACTGGTTTGAATGTTTAAGGTGGCGATCTGGCAGAATCGTTAGCACGCGGGCGAAATGCTTAGCGGGATTTCGTCTGCCGTTACGTTCTGAGTTCAAATTTCGCCGAGGTCGACTTTGCCTTTCATCCTTTCGGGGTCGATTAAATAAGTACCAGTTACGCACTGGGGTCGATCTAATCGACTTAATCCGTTTGTCAGTCCTTGTTTGTCCTTTCTGTGTTTAGCCCCTTGTGGGTAGTAAAGAAATAGGTATTTCGTCTGCCTTTACGTTCTGAGTTCAAATTCCGCCGAGGTCGACTTTGCCTTTCATCCTTTCGGTGTCGATAAATTAAGTACCAGTTACGCACTGGAGAAAATGTTTAGCGGTATTTCTTTCGTCTTTACTTTCTGTATTTAAATTCCACCGAGGTCGACTTTGCCTTTTATTCTTCGGGTCAATAAAAGAAGTACCAGTTGAACACTATGATCGACGAGCCCAACCTCCCTCAAAATTTTAGGCCTTGTGCTTATAGTAGATAGGAATATGTATACTAATTCAAATATGAAACAATTTTCCACAGTATTTGAAAACGCTTACAAACATTTTGCTGGAATTATTTCTTTTTATTCAAGAATTCTAACAATAATTTAAAATCTCATATAGCTCCCGCATAACGGTCATAGTCAAACCTCATTCCAGGGCCTCAGAGCAGTTGTTTGATAAGTCTATCTGTAACTTGCTATACAAGATGCCTCTTGGAAGATAATGCAAACTGAAAGATACCAGGAAAAAGGCTGAAGACTTGCATTCTCCAAGCAAGATGAAGAGCCTCTTTGCTATTATTTTCTGTGCCTTTTAACCCTCAGTAACTTTAGTGCGATGACCAGGTCAGCAAGATCGGTAGCATATTGTATCAAGCACAAGAGTAGCAAAAACTCCCACTTAGATTGTATTTCTGCTAAGTTCAACCTGCCAGTTCCAATAAAACAATAATTACAACTCTCACTCAGTCAAGGGATTCTTCAAGCAACAAACTAGTATCTATATGCATACACACGCACGCGCACACACATATGTAGAGAGAGAGAGAGACCTATGAATGTATGTATATACATATATACCTATACATTTGCGCGCACTCAGACACACACACACACACACACACATATAGATATTCAGGTTGTCCATAAATTACCGTTACAGTTTAAAAAATTAAGAAAAAATAGAAAATAAGTATAACTTAGTAAAGGTTATTAGAAAACATGTCGGTGCTAAATACCCCAGAGGCAGACTTTATTTCGTTTTCTTGTTTAACTTATATTTTCCTTAAAGTAAATTACAACTTCTAGCAAATGTTTATATATATGTAATATTTTATATACTCCCATACATATAAATATAAACATTTGCTATAAATTGTAATTTACTTTATGGAAAATATAAATCAAACAAGAAAACCAAATAAAGCCTGTCTCTAACATTTAGCACCGACATGTTTTCCAATAACCTTTACAAAGTTATCCTTATTTTTTGTATTTTTACTTATACACACATACGCACGCGCACGACGCACACACACATACACACATATCAAAACAAGGATAAAGGCCCTTCCTAGGCTGTAGGTTCATAAGTCCGGTTTCCCGAATTCTACACGATTATGTTTTCCTATTAGTCGGGACGCCAGTCCGTCGCAGGATTACTCATTCTTGTCAACTGAATGGATCGGAGCAACGTGAAGTGAAGTGTTTTGCTCAAGGACACAACACACCACTCTGTCCGAATCGAAACCACAATTTCCACGATCATGAGTAAACACTAAGCCACGACCCTACGCACGCGCGCGCGCACACACACACACACACCACACACATCTATATATGCAATTTTACTAAAGCAGGTTTAACGTTACATTTTCCTAAGGATTCTAAGTTTTCGAGGCTGTGTTTAACAGCTTTAACTTTTCGTTTTCGAGTCTCAAACAATTTGTTATAGTTAATTAAGCTTTAATAGTCTTTTTCGTTTTGTCTTAACTATAACTACAGGAGTTTAGTCACTCCTACAACTCTCAGTGGATGCTAAATCGACAAATATCTTTTGGATTGACTTCAAATTTTCACACAAGTCCAGCAGTTTCGAGGTAGGGCGTAAGTCGATTACATCGACGCCAGTACTCAACTGATACTTATTTTATCGACCCCGAAAGGATGAAAGGCAAAGTGGACCGCGGCGGAATTTTAACACAGAACATAAAGACGAACGAAATTGCCGCTATGAAAAGTTTCTTCATCTCCATCTCTATAACTTGTTCGCAAAAATACTAGACTAAATATATTTAATACAGAAAGTAACCCGATATTTTTTAGAAACTTACGAACTTGTAAAAGTATGTTTATCGAAAGCTATAATAATAATAGTAATAATAATCCTTCCTAATACCGATACAAGGCCTGAAGCTTTGGGGAGGGAGCTAGTTAACTACATCAACCCCAGGGATTAACTGGCACATATTTTATCGACTTCGAAAGGATGAAAGGCAAAGTCGATTTTGATGGAATTTGAATTGAGAACGTAAAGACGGACAAAATGCTTAGCGGCATTTTGTCCGGCGTGCTAACGATTCTGCCGGCTCGCTGCTTTTGATACCAGATAGTAGATATTATCTACCCTAGTACTTGACTGGTATTTTATTTTGTAGGTGTCGGGGGCCTCAGCGGGATTTGAACTCAGAACATAAAGCTGGAAGAAATGCCGTTAAGCATTTTGTCCGACGCGCTAATCATTATTATTATTATTATTATTATTATTATTATTATTATTATTATTATTATTATTATTATTATTATTATTATTGAGTGAGAGGGCTAGGCATTCTCACACTACTGCTAGGCATTCTCACACGACTAATAGCCGAATCTGTCCTACATGCAACTGCAGCTTTTCGGCATAACTCTACAAAAGCAATAATGAAAGACATTCAATTCCGCCGCTAAATACTTTTATGAAAGACCACCACCACCATCATATTCATCTCCCATTTCCACGCTGCCTCTTAAACATTTCCCATTTGTTAAAGACTATGCTGGACACGGTTTTGGTTTTCGTTGAGATGGCAGTAGCAACAAAAAATTTAACTAGCGAAAGAAGTACACGAGTGAGTGCATCAATGGTAGGCAAGGTAATTGCTATATGAATGTAATCACTATGATAGGAGAGATAATGAGGATAATGATAACGATGTAGAATGGTTCATCGACAGACTGTCAGTAGGACGGAAAAGGGTAAATTCTCCGTTACATGTTGAAACTGATTCTTTGTTTTGGATTACGCAGACGCCACTGTTGATTCTATTTTACTGTAATTTGTTCCGATGCCACTTGAGAATATTATCGCATTATTGAGCGCTCATTTTCTTCTAATATTCCATAGAAAGTCATTCTCTTTCTCTTTCCCTCTTCTCTCCATTCCTCTCTCTTTCCCCAAAAATATCTGGGTGTACTGTCTTATCCAAGGTCAAAGCGTGTCACTTGGTCCTAACGTTTTATTGAATATGTCGTTGTTGCTTAAAGCCTAGGCTAGTTCTGCCTGAGCAGACTTATGATCAAAAGCATTCAAGTCAAGACTATCCCATCTTTTTGTATATCGCATACTACACTATTCTATCTGCTCTTTTAAAGATGGTAGAGTGTGATTTGAGGAAGGTTTGACAACCA
>NC_043007.1:61574554-61662054 GCF_006345805.1 Octopus sinensis | reverse complement strand
CATATATTCATATATATATTCATACATATATATATTCATATATATACATACATATATATATTCATATACATATACATACATATATATATATTCATATATATACATACATACATATATATATATATTCATATATATACATACATATATATATATTCATATATATACATACATGTATATATTCATATATATACATACATACATACATATATTCATATATATACACATAGATATATATATACATACATAAATATATTCATATATATATACATACATATATTCATATATATATACATCATATATTCATATATATATTCATACATATATATTCATATATATATATATATATATACATATATATATATATATATATATTCATAGGCGCAGGAGTGGCTGTGTGGTAAGTAGCTTGCTAACCAGCCACATGGTTCCGGGTTCAGTCCCACTGCGTGGCATCTTGGGCAAGTGTCTTCTTCTATAGCCCCGGGCCGGCCAATGCCTTGTGAGTGGATTTGGTAGACGGAAACTGAATGAAGCCTGTCGTATATGATGTTGGCATCACCTTTAAGGTACATCCAAGGCTTGGGCCCCGTGCCATCCGCCCAAAACAAAAATCGCACTCTCATCTCATAACAACAATACGGCACAATTATTTCACCTCAATTGGCCCCGCTCTCTCTAACATTACACCAAAACACATTAAAACAGAAACTGACCCTATAGGGTTCAAGAAGTCTCTGGACAGATTCCTTCCAAGAAATCCCGGATAAACCCCCTACACCCGGATATGTCTCTGTAAACAATAACTCTCTACTTGAGTGGGCCATAGTGCCCCAAATCTCACTTGAAAGACTTCACCAGGTGGTGCTATTAAGTTAGACATGGTCTGGGCCAATAATGGCCGAAACCTATCAAAGTATCAAAGTATAATATATATATATATATATATATATATATATATATATATATATATATGTATGTGAGTGTGTGTGTGTGTGTGTGTGGTGTGTGTGGTGTATGTGTGTGTGTTGTTTGTGTGTGTGTTTTTGTCCCCCTAGCATGCTTGACAACCGATGCTGGTTCGGCAAAAGAGACCGATAGAATAAGTACTGGCTTACAAAGAAAAGTCCCGGGGTCGATTTGCTCGACTAAAGGCAGTGCTCCAGCATGGCCGCAGTCAAATGACCGAAACAAGTAGAAGAGTATATACATACATATATATATATTCATATATATACATACATACATATATATATATATATATATTCATATATATACTACATACATATATATATATTCATATATATACATACATACAGATATATATATATATTCATATATATACATACATATATATATATTCATATATATACATACATGTATATATATACATACATGTATATATTTATATTATTATATTTATCTATATATATATATATATATTATATATATATATATATATATATATATATATAATATATATATATATATATATATATAAAATGAGATAGGGGTTGTAAATTCAACCCTCCATGGATAACATATATCCAATATACTGCTAGAGAAGTACCCCACAAAGCTAATATAATGTTAAAAATTGCGATGCAATTAATTCATTTACTGTATTAGGTGGGCAAAGGTAAAATTATTTTTACCGTAAATTAATAATACAAAATGAGGAATGGAGAAATATATCTAAATCAATCATCAACTATCAGATAATACCGAATCAATACTTTATTAAAACACTACACAATAGATATGATATTATACATTAATATAGTACAATAATTACAATCAATATGGTGAAATATAACTAAATAAATATAACAAGACATAGAAATACATTTACATTGTAGCTGACAGCTGTTTCGGCCATGAAGACAGGTATGTCTCATTTAACCTATTAGCCATATAATGCAGGTATAAATGAGATATTAACAAGAATATCTTATGGCCTCTTCAGAGATTTTAATGCAAGTATGAGTACAAATCCTAAATAATTTACATATAAATATAAATATGAGTGCATACATACTCATATTCTTACATATATATATATACACAATAATACAATATAAACAATATAGATCAATATACATCAACAAACATAATAATGTTCCATATTGAACTCCACAGTTTAATATATGAACTGTTTAATATATATGCCTGCATTGAGTGTGAGTGTGTCTGTTGTGGTTTATTGATGTTGGTTGAGGAGCTAAATAGATAAGTTGAGTCAGTTATGTTTATTCCTGTGATTAGAGATTTTCATTAATGACTTCGGGGAGTAGAGAAATGAGAGTAGCGATTGTAATTAGGAGAAAATGTATAAAACCCAGCTCATTTTGTCCTCCACTACTATTTATCACCCTCCAGGGAAGGATATTTATCTCAAACACTCTTCTGACTCATTTTTTATATTATTCTTAATTAGAGATATTTGACAACAGATAAATCTTTCAAAGAAAAAAATCTCGCATATATTGCCAGTAACTAGACGAACTGAAACACTTAGAGTTTGGCTGACTTCTCAGAAAGAGAAATGAATCAGTGACAAGGAATTGGAACACCCACCTATTAGAAAGCTAATAACATATCCTCCACTGTTTCACCTTCTTTACACTCTAACTACATATCTTTTCATCGTTCTCGCAGGCCTGTTTCTTTGTAAGACTATGTGATTACAAAAGATAAGAAAAAGAAAAAATAGAGACCGCTCGGAAAACCGGCTTAGATTCCACTACTATTGTCCAGCAAATCATTCATTCAATAAACTGGCTTAACGTAAATCTGCGTAAAAATCTTCGTGAAAAGACCATTCTACTGAAATGACGGAAGTTGCTTTGTCGTTATTTGCGCCTGTTATCGAGTTCTCAAGAAATGTCCTTGGAGTAGTTTACTTTGTACCCTTCATATAGGCCTGTTGGTATATTTGTAAATACCAGCTATTGTCTGATTCACTCAATATGAGGTTGAGCATTTTGAAAAAGAACAAATAATTCTAATTTTAGAGTCAGATACATAACCAAGCTATATTGAGAATTACAAATAAATGCCATCCAATGCAAGGACTTAGATTTAACACAATGGTTATAGTATAAAACTTAGTCTTGTTTCGATGAAATAAAAGATTCTAAAAATAAAATTGCTATTTTCATTTCTATTCAACAGATTTAGGCTACTGTGACCTTCAGTTTTCAGCCGGCACAAACTATCTTCATACCGTTTGGTAAAATAATGCGAAAATTTTCACTTCCATTCAAAGCATTCTGCACACGCACCGATACCCTATCGAAACTCCTTTCTCCTAAACTTTATCTTCCATGTTTAAGTGTTCCAAGTGTTAGGAATCTTATTCAACAAATATCATTGCTCGGAAGCCGAACTATTTAGATATTCCGACATTAATGTAAATAATATAATTATTTTATATTCCTATCAAACACTTTATTGCGGAGAAAAAGTCTTTTAATGAAAAATAGAGTAACAGAAGAGAGAAAACAACCTTTATTGTACTTCTACTGTTCATGTTCTCCGAAATTTTTCCACTGTTTGCAAAGTAGGGTGAACATGGAGGTAGTGAGGATCTTGTTGCGCGATATATCACAACACAACTTCCACATGTGCTGTAACGTAATTTGTTACGCACAATAAATAAGATTACTAGACAACAGTAACAACATTGTAACGAAATAACAAATCTCTTTACGAACTAACAATCAATATTCCTTGTGAACTAACCAACCGACACCTTCCGACTTCACTGCAAACTAACACGAACTTCACTCAACCCTGAACTCACTCAGATCGTTACTATTTATACTTTATCGAACCAGTCTATCTCTCGCAAAGGAGTGTTGTAACTCTCATTACAACATGTCATTTATCATGTACACCTCAACTTTTCAGCTTCAAGTGACTCATTTAAATATTTCAGTATTGAAAACTTATTTTAGTCTGTGCAAATCCGAATTGTTTTTCACCTCCATCAAGTATTTCGTGAACATGCAGGACAGAATTCTGTATTTTAGGCCTCGGGCGGTATCCATTATTTCTTTCAGTATTTCTTGTCGAATTTCATTTGCTTTGCTCAACATTGATTAAGTATGACGGGCTGTGGATTTTGTATGACTGAAAAATCAATTTTGTATATTCTTATGAATTTGTATAATCGATAAAATTGATTACAGTATATTTTTTTCTATTGTAGGCACAAATAAAAGGCAAAGTTGACCTCGTCGGGATTTAAACTCAGAATAAAAAGAGCTGGAAAAAAGACCGCTAATCACTTTGTACGGTGTGCTAACGATTGTGTCAGCTCACCACCTTTGATAGTAGTATAATGTTGGTTTCAAATTTTGGCACAAGTCCAGCGATTTCGGAGGAGAAGGAAAGTCGATCACATCGATCTTAGTACTCAACTGGTACTTATTTTATCGCCCTCGAAAGAATGAAAGGTAAAGTCGACCTTGGTAGAATTTGAACTCAGAACGTAAAGTCGAAAGAAATGCCGCTAAGTATTTTTCCGGCGTGCTAACTAACGATTCTGCCGGCTCGCTGCCTAATAACAATATAATTGAAGACTGTTAGCTGATATTTCTGAAGAAAGTTGGCTTTTATGTTTGAACCAGATACCGTGACGAGTCTAGTCCTGCCTTTTACTTCTGTCTCCTCTTTACTTCTAAGTAACCCCTAGAGTGACAGACAAAATCTTAACAGTATTCAATTTTTTTCAACCTTTCTATGTTTAAATTCTCCTGGGATATACACTTAGATTGTCATTAATCTGTAGTCGACCGAATTGGTACAAGGTATTTGAGTAGAATGGTCGAATGACAAAAACTGTAAGCAATAGAACTGTCCCCACAACCATGAAATGTTCTGCGTTTAAATCCTATTCTTTCGACTTTATCAGGTCGTTATCTCCTCAGTAGATTTTAAAAACGAAGTAACAAGTTTGCTTTATACTTATTTGACTATACATCGTCCCTTAAAAAATTCTTTAAAAATTGTTTCATATTAGAAAATATACAAAATCAATTGCCTTTGCTTTCATTTTTTTTTCTGCCTTGCTATATATATTTCTCTCTTTCCTTCCGACATCTCAACCTGCTATTCCCCTCCCTTAATCCTATACAGTGATTTAGAACCAACTGAGAGAGAGAGAGAGAGAGAGAGAGAGAGAGAGAGAGAGAGAGAGAGAGAGAGAGAGAGAGAGAGAGAGAGAGAGAGATCGTCAATAGCAAATTTCTCTGTATATAAAGTCTGCATTAAACATTTTCTCTGCTCTAAAGACGAACATCTGATTTTTCTGACAGCAACGATAACAGGAAAGGAAACAACCGACTAGTAAAAAGGATCAACACACGCGCGCGCGCATATATATATACTTTATATATAAAGCAGCAAAGACATCACAAAAACTGTTACTCAGAGTTCACGTTCCCTTCGTCGGATAGTTCTGGTTTAGAATAAATATATATATATATATATATATATATAATAATATATATATATATATATATATTATATATATATATACATTTATATATATATATATATATATATATATATATATATATATATATATATATATATATAAATATATATATATAATATATATATATATATATATATATATATATATATATATTATATATATATATATATATATATATATAAACAATTGAGGGGATAAGCAATTAGACCATCAATATATAAATATATTAAATACATAAAATACAAAATATGGTGCTCCCGTTGCCACAGTCAAATGACTGAAACAAATAAAAGAATATGTATACATATAAACAGGTCCAACTTACACTGAGTAGTTAAGTGTCGTTCTCTTTTAATGCCTTTTACTGAACAGACCTGTTTTCTGCTGCTCTCGTTTAATTGTGGTTTTTTCCCTTTGGGATTTACCGTTGTTTTTTGAACTGTTATCCAATTTTGTCTGTTTTCTGTGTCTTTTGGACACATTGCCTGCTTTTGCAGGTTCGATTTTGTGAGAATTCCCCCTGTCTAGGGACGAATTTTTTTCCTTTGAGGAAATATTTTTTACACAATCAGTACAAGGAAGTTGACGTCTCTCAATATGTAATTCTCGACTACTAATTGGAGGAATTGTGCAAACAAATGTTACTTTCCCACCAATTTTGCCAAACGAAGGAAGAGAAAAACATACCAGAGAATGATAAAACCGACTTCTGTATTGAAACACAGAATGGTAATGGAAAAATAAACTACGCGTCCGTGGCCGGCATCACTAGCAAAACAGTGCAAACTTATTGCGGAGGGAAGGAGCGAACATGAAGCTGACTCCCCCAGAAGAAGTAATGTACAACACAAAACGCAAAACAATAGTTTACAGAATGCTGTCCCTGGCAACAAAAAGGATAGAGATAGCCTCTACAGATGGCATTGAAAAGTGGCTACTACCAATTTGGCGCAACATAAAATACCTAAATAGAGTAAGGCGTTTCGGCTCAGTCGCGGTGAGATTCGCTTCCGAAGAGGAAGTAAAGGGACCCTCTACGTCTCCCTTAAAGTCGGCAGATCAGATGTTACTACCGACTTACCACGGAAAGCGAACATCGAAAATAAGGATAGGGGAGGTCCCATAAGAGATCAATGCGGTGTGGCTTGTGGCAGCTGTACTGCTGAACTTGAGGGATAGAGCCATTATCCTTCAGGCCACCAGGCTACACCAGCAGAACTGTTGGGGCCAAGGTCTGGAGCTAATAATCCAGGCCACCCAGAGCAAATAATACTGCCGAACGAGACTAGACTAAGAGTCATGGTGGAAGGAAGAAGTCCAAGGTGCTTTCAATGTGGGCAAAAGGGCCAATTAAAAACCACGTGCCCACAGGTCCTACAACCTCAAGCACCCCTCCACCTATGAACCCACCAGAGTCTGACGACCCGAAAGAAAACAAGGAGGAGCCAACCAGCACCACGGTGGAACCGCCCATCAACCCACCACAAACTGACGACTCGAAGGAAGATAGAAGGAAGTCAATCATCACCATAATAGTACAATCCATCAACCCACCACAGACTGACAATCCGAAAGAAAAAAAAGACGTCAACCAACACCACGATGAAACAACCTATTAACCCGCCATAAACTGACAACCAAAAAGAAAAAAAGAAGTCGACCAATACCACGATAAAGCAGCCCACATCAAAGGTGCCACGGAGGGATGCGGAGGACCTTAAGAGAGATACCCCCAAAGGAACCACCACCAACCTTGTTCGAGGAGAGCGACGACAGCTGGTCAGAACGTTGGGCTCACAGTCATAAGGTACTGAGTTCGATTCTCGGACTGAGCCGTGTATTGCGTTCTTGAAGAAGATACGTTGCTCCAGTTCATTTCTCTGTAGAAATGAGTTGCGCCTTCACTGGTGCCAAGCTGTATCGGTCTTTGCCTTTCCCTTGGATAACATCAGTGGCGTAGAGTGGGGAGGCTGGTATGCATGAGCATAATATGGTATGCATAATATTGCCCGGACTTGTGCCTGCGAAGGGAACCATCAAAGTGCAATCCCATGGTCAATCATGACTGAAGGGGGTCTTAACCCTTTTAGTAGAACAGACAGAGTGAACAGAACTTAATGCATGAGTATATGCACGTTATTGTTTTAATCGGTAGAGTGTTTCTGCCAAATAAAAATAATGTCTGTTTCAAATTTTAGTACAAGACCAACAATTTTAAAGCGTTGAGTGGTCAGTTGAATGCATTGACACAAATATTTGACTGGTATTGTACTTTATCGACCTCTAATAGGGTATAGGTGCAGGTGTGGCTGTGTAGTAAGAAGCTTGTTTTCCAACCACATGGTTCCGGGTTCAGTCACACTGTGAGGCACCTTGAGCAAGTGTCTTCTAATGAGAGGATTTAGTAGTGTGTGAGTGTGTGTGTGTTGTTTGTTTGGCTGTCTGTATTTATGTGTTAGCGGAAATGTTTTGCTCTATCATATTTTATCGTAAAGTCAATAAAGTAAAGATAAATTATGAGAACAGTATTACTAAGTATATTCTAATATGTCAATTATTTTATTGAGGCAGCAGCGTTTGTGCGCTTTCATACAGACTGACACAAATGTATATATAAAAGTCTTACAACTTTTTTCGGTTGAAATATTCGTAACAGATTTAAAACACTTCAACCGAAAGAACAGGACAGAACAGCTTACCGGCAACTTAGTAGCACTCACCACATCACACACACACATTCATACATACATACATACATACATACATACATACATACATACATACATACATACATGCATACATACATACATACACACACACACACACACATTTTGTAGCACTCATCACACACACACACACACACACACACACACACACACATAATGAACAGGGAGAATTTTTTTTATTTATGCTTTTAACCTTCCAACGCGGAGTATAGACCACTTATAGTTGAATTCCATATCGCATAATTTTTGGCTCTGCTATGAATGTCCCCCTTTCTCTAGTTCCCTTTGTGTTGATCTCCGCCCCGAGTTCTTAGGTCTACCTCTCCTTCTATATCCATCCGGTTTCCACTGTAAAGCACTTTCCGCTACATTTGGTGTGTCTTTTCTAATTGTGCTACCAATCCACTTCCACTTTTTCTTAAATATTTGCTCCCTAATCGAAACTTCATTTGTTCTTTTCCATATTGCTTATGTGTTCGGGCCATTTAATTTTAAGTATACTACGCAAGCATCTGTTGATGAATGATTGTATTTGCTTATTTGACTTAACTGTTGTTCGCCATGTCTCAGTCCCATACAATAACACCGCTTTTACGGTAGTGTTAAAAATTATTATTTTGTTCTTTATTGAAATTACACTTGCGCTCCATACTTTCTGTAACAGGTGAAAAGCGGTCCTTGCCTTACTTATTCACGTTATAATATAAGGGAGAATTATACTCTGTGTATAACACAACTATTTAGTGTTCAAATTGAATTGGGCTTTTGGAATATTACGGAAGATTTTGGATTTGAGACAAAATTCTGGGTTATCAGAATATATATATATATATATTATATATATATATATATATATATAATATATATATATATATATATATATATATATATTATATATATATATATATATAATATATATATATATATATATATATGCCTTTCATCCTTTTGGGGTTGGTAAATTACTATCTGTTAAGCGCCATGGTTGATGTAATCAATTTTCCCACTTTCCCTATAACTGCTGGCCTTGAATCAAACCCTATATTATTTATAGGGTTTCGACTTATCAGCTCACACAGAAAGAAACGAAAGAATTAACAACGTTAAATGAAACGGAATATTTAAAACACCTGGAATGAGCCGCCAAGTCGTTCCCTCAGTTTTCTGTACAGCGTAGATGATGTATACATCTTTTATATTCGTCTTATGTTCTTTATAATAACTAGAATTATCACCAGTTAGAATATTTTGACAATAAAGATAAGTATTCGAAAGATAAACATCATTTCATATATAAATATATCAATAAAAGTAAATAAATTGTGTGCAGCAAATCAAATTTATATCTAAAAGTATAATCGTTCATAGTTTTGTACCTAAATCTTAAATAAAGTCTTTTTTAATAAAACAACTGTTGTGATGCAACTGAAGAATCAGTCGTTTATAGATCGTTCTTTGACTGCAATTCCAGTGTGATTATGGCGTCTTACTTTGAACATTATTTGACGTGGTTGAACCGTTAAGGCGTTCAAAGCGTTTGATCGAATATACAAACGTAATACTTTTTAAAAAATAAAAATGGAAAGTTAACATATATGGCGAAGTTTCTTCGAAAACTCAAGAAAAAAACGGCACTTGAATCAGAAAATAACCTAAAAAAAAACAAACACTGTTAACTGATATGCTGAGATGTGTCTAATCTAAAAGAAGAAAGCAAAAAGGCCAAGAAAAAAGATTATTTGTTTTACATTTTTTGTTCTTCTAAGAAGTGACATTACAGTAGAGATGTTTGTTGACTTTTACCGCAAACCTGTAAGACCAAACTCCACAATTTGTAAGTAAATATTTATTGATAATTTTGGAATAACAAAATTCCGGACACTAAACATTATGTATTGATGTTAAATAGGTTTACATTCTTTACTGATCAACCGCATTATCTAAATGTTATATTCAAATTATAAAATGTATGTTTTCAAAATTCTATGCTTAACCGAACTTGTATTATAATTCGTAATTCTACTCGTGGATATTCAGATTTATTGTTTCCGAATATACTGTAACTAATATCATTAACTCTTTAAAATTCTTCAAAAGTCTTTGAAAGTTATTTATATATATGTACATACTCAATTAAACATCCATCTTATTAAATCGAAGATAAATTTCAAGTATACCTGTTGTTGTTATCCTTTAATCCATTATCAATCCATTAAAAGAAAAATCAGAAAATATGTATGAAGTGTAATTATAAAATGTTAACTCAAAGTATTTCCTTTGTTATTTGGATTTCTGTTAATATCCGAGAACCTTCAAAAGTAATTGTTCATATATTCAAATATTGCAAAAGAAATCAGATTTTTATTTTCATATTGTCTCGCGTCCGGAGAGAATAAAGGAGTTCCCTTAGCTATTAGATTAATTCATCACCATATTAATTTCCACATAAACAGTGGTGTAGACCGCCTCTATCTAAAACGTAAACAAGGAGGCAGAGGCTTAACATCGATCCAAAATGCCTTTGAATGTCGCATGTTGCCGAAGATCGCTTCGGCAACATCTTTAAACCACTAAGCGTCGGAGTGCATCCTTTGACCAAGTTTGCATACATGAAGCTGATAACATCAGCTCCTTGTCTGATAACTAGAATACGTGCCCAAAGAAGTCGCACGACTCTACCGCAACATATCATCAGATGAAAGGATGAGCCTATATATGCAGAAGACTATGCATGGATATGTTGGTAGAAAGCTCTATAATGATAGTAACATCGATCATCAAAGCAGTTTATAATGGACGAATAGCCGGATTATTATCCCCCACTTTGAAGGGTATGCATTTGCAATCCAGGAATAGGAAAATATCAACCAGGGTACCTGATGCACAAAAGGGATAGAGATGCGGCAAATGCCGTAAAATGTGACAACCGATGGAGGTCGCATTGAAGATATCACCCACATCATAAGCAGTTATCCGAAAACGTCATCACGGTATTATCTACCGATGAGACATGACGTTGTAGCTAGGACACTATAAGGAAATCCGTCGGAAGTATAATCCCCAGGACAAAGAAATAAAAACCCACAATATGGTAGAAGCCATAGCCACAGAAAATGAAAAGGAATCTTTTCTACTCTAGGCACAAGGCCCGAAATTTGGAGGGGAGGGGGCCAGTCGATTAAATTGACCCCTGTACGCAACTGGTACTTAATTTACCGACCCCGAATGGATGAAAGGCAAAGTCGACCTAGGCGGAATTTGAATTCAGAACGTAAAGAACTCATAATGAAAAGGAATATTGGTGGAATGTATCCGTGAAAACCTCAATAAAACAGACCTGATATAATGATTTGCGATAGAGAAGAAAAACTGTGCACAGTTGTGGAAATTAGCTTCTCAAAACCAGAAAGGAGAAAACTAATTCGAAGGCTACAGATCCAAACCATCACTGGAACTGTAAAAATTTGTAAAACTTTCCAGAAGTTTATCATTTAAATATATATGAGTATGTCTAGATATGAAACTCTATGCATGAAAATACATACATAAAACACACAAATCTGCACATACATACATACATACGTACATACATACATACATACATACATACATACATACATACATACATACATACATACATACAAAAACACCCTGTTGTTGGATGTTGAAATTCCAATGAAAGAACCTTGGATGTAGGTTAGAAACTGGTTCTTTCTCTATAGACAAGAAATCTTGAAATAAACTGAATAATGACATATATACAAACATATATACATGTGTGGGTTAGGGTTAAACAGTGTTTATATGAATACATTTTCTAAATAAATAACTAATTATGGGAGAGATGTTTCTTGCATTAGAATGGGAGAAAACAAAATAAAAAAAAAACATTGTATAAAATATATTTACAAACTTATTGTATGAGAAGCCGTTTATGTGAAAAGTCACATTGAAAATACATATGACAAAAGAAGTCCTTGTGAGGAAGATTTCCGGGAACCCAGCAAGACAAAAGGAATATCCATCATAAGTATAGATTAAATCAGCATCGGTTTAATATGTCTGGCAAATAGTGGTTGTGAAGCAGAAAAACTCAAGATTGTGAAGTAACCCGCTGTAAGACCACTGAATGTGATGTATATACTTGGAATCATTAGCCGTGGTGAAGAAAGCTTATAGACACTAAATACAGAGGTACCATATAGGCACTACTTTAATACAGAGGTCCCGATGCATCTGCGTAACGATATGAAGGGGAAGTAATCTAGTTTTACCAAAACTACTTTTAATGATGTAAGGGGCCCCACAATATCGTCTGTTTTTACTCTGATCTTTTTCCCTACAACATCATCTGTATTTAAATTGATGTTTTAACAGTGCCACACTCGTTAGGGTTAGTTTTAGGGTTAGGGGTAGTTCTAGAGTTAATTTTCAGGGTTAGTTTTAGTGCTAGTTTTTAGGTTTAGTTTTAAGGTTAGTTTTTAGGGTTAGTGTCAGTTTTAGGGTTGGGTGGTGTGCACGCGCTTTACCTTCGCCTATTGTATGATATTGTGATCATCTTTTGTGCTTGTATCAGCAATGTGTCATTACACGTCCACACAGCGTACATTTGAAATACTTCGTAACACACCATGACTTTTGAAAAATCTACCAACTTCTCCGGATCGTTCTAATATGAAATATATCTATTTCAACTTACACAAGTACCACTTATGTGAAGTCGCAGTAGTTTTAATAAAACTAGATTACTCCCCATCCCTTTATATCGTTACGTAGATGCGTCGGGACCTCTGTATTTAAGTGGGACCTTTGTTTTTAAGTAGAACCGCTTTTCTAACCGCTTGTAACACCCAACGATCTGAGTATTAGCTTGTTCTTTTGGCAACATTTACGCTATGACCAAATAAGACTATGTGATGCTGTCATAGCCGTATCTTCCTTTTATTACGGATATCCACGATGCTAGCGACTCGTTAACAAGTATTTGCCCATACTCTTCATCAGATCTTATAAACATAGCCGAACATTTGCTGGATGATGATGTTCGTTAATCTCGATCGGTCAGCCGATCGTTTGTAATCCTGGCCCGAATTCGTTGCAGCGAGTGCAGTCGAACCACACAGCACTGCACACAATGTCATGTTAATTTCTTTATGCAGTCCAGTGGTTTTCAACCATTTTTTTTTTATCTGTGGACCCCTTTGATTCCTATTTAGCTCTACTGGACCTCCATAGCCATTCTATGTTTAAAAATTCTACTGTATTTTTATAATGAAATATTAGGAATTGTGTAAAAAAAATTTTAATATTTTGTGCATTGGAGAAGTATAAGCGATTATATATAATGTATGCTAAACTTATGGAATGCAGTTCCATATATCCCATCAATTTTGTTAAAAATGGAGGAAACAAGTTGTTAAAATTTATAAGAAGTTTAAACTTGTCTCCTCCATTTTTAACAAAATTGATGGGATATATGGTGAGTATTTATTGAGCGAAAACACCTAAAAGCTCCACGAGGCTCCGGCAGAGGGTGGTGATCCCTGCTGTAATCTTTCACCACACTTTCTCCCACTCTTTCTTCTGTTGGCCTGCTCGCTTAGCCAGCGGGGTGGCGTCATTTGAAGGCTAAAACAGTGCGAACGCATTGTGACTAGCGATGTGTAAAACATCTGATGGTCTGGTCGGTCACGTGATAGTGATATATATATATATATATATTATATATATATATATATATATATATATATATATACTGTGTAAATTATGGGGGTAAAAAATTAGAATAATTTATTACCAGTGGTTTGCATGCGTAATAAAAGTCAAGACAACATATCTTTATATATAAGAGTGTATAAAGATTTATACACAGAGAGAAGACCCTTGTCAGGACTTCCTGCATGCTAAAAAGGGCAGTTAAACCCAAACACTGCCCTTTTAGCGTGTAAGAAGTCCTGTCAAGGGTTTTCTCTCTCTGTATAAATCTTTATACACTCTTATATATAAACATATATATAAGTTAGCAAATTTTATACAGTGTTACAAGCCAAAGCCTTGTGGACAGTTCTTCAGACTCTGTCTGTCTGTCTGTCTCTCTCTCTCTCTTTTTCGCTATATATATATATATATTATATATATATATATATAATATATATATATATATTCACACACACATGCATATATACATATATATACATGATTCTGTTTTTTACTCATATATATAGATGTGTGAATGTATGTCTGTATATATATATATATATATATATATATATATATACTTGCATAAGTATATATGCATATATATGTGTCTGCGTGCGTGTGAATAAGTTAAGATGTATGTGTATATACACATGTGGATGTCTGTGTGTATTTACATATGCACATACATGCACAGACCGAAA
Organism: Octopus sinensis; assembly: GCF_006345805.1. Taxonomy (NCBI): domain Eukaryota; kingdom Metazoa; phylum Mollusca; class Cephalopoda; order Octopoda; family Octopodidae; genus Octopus; species Octopus sinensis. The sequence goes on along the minus strand of NC_043007.1, from coordinate 61,647,427 downwards.
TATTCTTATTAGAAACCGCCAGTGTTTTGTAGTTCTTTGACTCTTTCTTTTATATTTTTATTTTATTTATTTTTTTCTTTTGTCAGTTAAACGACTTCAAATGTTTACAGAATGTCATTTGCGTCGCAGTAGCGTTTGTCACTAAAACATTTGATATCTTCGTACTTTTCCGCGCTCGATTTTTTTCCAGTGAAAGCAAAACTCGAAATTCTTGTAACCATATTCCTTGTAACCATATTCATTGAAGCCAGTAGAGGTATCATGTGTCTCGGCGGCATTAATATATATCACCGCTTTTATGATTCCCAGTTTTGGGGTTTCATTGTAGGCGAGAGCAGTTTTGATGAGTCGATCCCTTGCATAGCCCCATGCTTCTTTGGTGTAACGTCCGTGTCTAGGGGGAGCAGTCTTAGTCTTTACATATGGGTGTATACGTTCATTATCGTGGGCCCACACAATGTAATCACACGTGATACCAAGTCGTCGACACCCATGGTATGTGTGTATGAATGTATGTGTGTGTACGTATGTGTGTATATATATGTATGTGAGTATGTTTGTATGAATGTATACATATGTATGTATGTATGTATGTATGTATGTATGTATGTATGTGTGTGTGTGTGTGTGTGTGTGTGTGTGTGTGTGTGTGTGTGTGTGTGTGTGTGTGTGTGTGTGTAGAGTCAACAGGTCAGCTCCAGAGATTCTCAGTAGAGAAGCACTTAGTTGGGCTCAAATGATTTGAACTTATACTCCGAAAACTTTACCGAGGACCAAGTCTGCGGAATAAAGCATGGTTATAAGAGGAATCCAGGCGAGCAGCTATGGAGATAATGAAGCAAATAAACAAAGGAAACTGCTTGGGTTTGATATACATAATATTTTGCATTTCGAACCCAAACAGTATTAGCATCATTGTCTCTATGCATGTATACATGTATGTTAGTACGTATATACATCCATCCATCCATCCATACATACATACATACATACATACATACATACATACATGCACGTTTTTGTGGAGTTATGCCGAAGAAAGGGGTAGCAAGCAAGGCGTGATCCCACTTAGGAGTGACTCAGAGGGTTCGCAGGCCCGTCCCTCTGTAGAGCCTACAACTTATATATAACTCGCTTATAAGCCGCACTCCGTGCAGACTTTGCATCTAGCTCCTGCACAACGGATAAAGAATGAAGTCACACACACATGCATATATATATATATATATACATTTCTGACATCATAAAATTTGTATAAACATTCGAGAAACCATGAAATAATTCTTTTTTATACTTTTTGTAATTCTCGAAGCACACAGATGAAGCTATTATATTAGCATGTAAATATTGGGTTGAAAACCCCTTTTGGATATATGTGTATGTGTATATACAGGCTGTTTCAAAAAGAATAACCCAGTTTAAACTGCCATATTTATTGAAGAAAATGCTTTACAAAAATGAAACAGAGTACGAAATACAAAATTATAAAGTTTCAGAAACATTATTACAAACTTCTATGTGCCCTCCACCAGCCACACACGGACGACATGAAGGTGATAGCAAAATGCATACGAAACACTTGACAAAGTGTCTTCGTTGATTGAAGCAATTGCTGCTGCTATCCTGTTTTAAGCTCATCAAGATCACGAGTTAAAGGAGGAACAAAAACATATTCCTTAACGTATCCCCTCAAAAAAGTACGGGTCATAAATCTGGGTTTGTGAAAGCGCACAAACAATGTTAACTTTTGGTGAATTTCGTTCATGTTCTACGATTTCATGGGAATTCTGGAGTCTCCACAAGCGCACGTTATGGCAGTTAACTTTACCGCTTAGATGAAAAGTAGCTTCATCACTAAAGATCAACCACAGCAAAATACTGTCATCTTCTATGTCCTCTAAGAAGAGCTTGTACAATTTGTAATCTATATGGCTTCATGGTCAAACGTTGCCTTAATACACACCACACATATGTGTGAAGTAATGCAAGTTCTCTGCTAGCATGGCAATATATGTATGTATGTATGTATGTATGTATGTATGTATGTATGTATGTATGTATGTATGTATGTGTGTGTGTGTATATATATATATATAATATATATATAGGGAGGAGGGAGGGAGGGAGAGAGAGACAAGGAGACAAAGACAGAGAGAGAGAGAGTAGGGAAGGAGAGACAGACAGAGCCAAACACAGAGTCAAATGAAAGCTTTTGTACCTCCAGAAATCACAAGTCCCAGATCTACACAAAGTAATAGAGCATCGTCGGTAAAAATACCCCCAAGCTCACACGAAGGAGCAGTGGCTCTAATTTCATTCCAGTTTGCAAGAAACGGCCAAGATTAATACTGATCGTCGCCAACACAATGGTCACCATCATTATTTCTTTCGCACCTGAAAGTTTCGAGCTGGAAGAGAATAACGCAGTAAAACTTCTTCACCCCATGAGAACCAGAACCACCAGTGAGATCTACCAGGCAAGGAAGGAACTGAAGGACTTTAGACGGCAGATAAAGGCAGGAAGAAGGAGACACAGCCTCTCACGAAGCTGTAAGATATCCTCAACTAGAAGCCGATGACTTTGAGGAAAGATGAGTAATACAGCTAACGATGAAAGGGAAGAGCCAGAAAGCAATGTGCTTTCCTAGTAAGCCCATGGGTATTTACGAAACAGCTACAGGAACAAGAATGTAGCCGCCAACTCCTCTGCTGAAGAAGTGAGATCGACAGTCACTTAAATGTAGGTATCTTCAGTGATTAATCTAGGGACCAAGACCCGGGCTACCGCAAGTCTTGATCAATTTGCCTGCACCAGCTTTGGAATTTGTTGGAAAGGAGCTCAAATGGAAAGAGTACAGTGAGTGTTCAAGAAAGTAAAAGCAGGTTCAGCCCAAGATCCGAGTGGGATACCTTACAAGTTTTACAAGAACTACCCAAGGGTACTCTACTGGCTCTGGTGAATTCTGAAGGGGGTGGATGTGGAAGTGTGCTGAAATTTAGGCTCTAAATAAAGCAGTGTCAAAGATCACACACACACACACACACGCATGCTCACATAGATTCGCGTGCATCTATACATATCTATGTACACATATATGTATGTATATATATATATATATGTGTGTGTGTGTGTGTGTGTGTGTGTGTGTGTGTGTGTGTGTGTGTGTGCGTGTGTTTATTTATATACTAGAGTACACGAGACGTCAATAATGACGGATGCTTTATTGAAATATGTACATGAAGAATGTTTCTAATGAGAGCTTGAGCGTTTAAATAAAAATGATAAAAAGAAAACAGGAAAATAAGTAAATGGTATTCATCACTCTTCTAATATTATATAGTTTGATTACAGTCAATAATTCACTTGTTATTCTACATTGTAATTTTCTACAATAAATTTGCCTAATTTCACAAGTGTATATGTATGTGTATTGAAAACATCCAAAATACATGTCTATTACAAATGGATACGTAATTTTTTACAAACAATTTTGAAGTGTTTTCAATGGACAGTAGGAGATTGTTAAAGCTTCGACCAAAATGTCTTGCAGCATATTTTGTAGCATTTTACGCTCTGTCGGGTTAATGGCACTGACGAACTTCAACTCCTCAGAATTCCTGGCTTTGCGCCTAAATGAGAAGCCACAATTATAACTGGCAGACTCATTAGCATGCCAAAAAAAAAATGCTTAGCATCATTTATTTTGGCTTTTTGCTCTCTGAGTTCAAATACAACTAAAGTCAACTTTACCTTTCATAATTTTTGGGTCAATAAAATTGAAGTAGCATTCAAGTACAGGGGTTGATGTTATCGACTAACCCCTCTCCTCAAAATTAGAAGGAATTCCGACTTTTAACATCGATGTAATCGATTAACTCCTTGAAAAAAAAACTGGTTTTGTGACAAAATGTGAAGCCATTATTATTATTTCCATTTCGCTTCTCAGAGCTCTTGATTCCACTTGCTCCGGCTAATTCTGTAAGAGCAGACAACAACCTGTTGTCAAGTGCCTCGCAGAATCTCTTTCCGCGTACCAGTTTCAAAATTCTGGCTGTTCCCAATAAAGCAGTTTTCTGAGCATGTTATACTTTCATGTCAATCACAATTTCTCCAACAAATTTCTCAACTCTGCTAGTTAATGCTCCAGTGCCCCTGTAACTACTCAGATGACAGTTACTTTCTTCACTGCCCACATTCGTGCAGCCTCATCTTTTAGTGGCTTGTACTTTTCAATCTTTTCTAGTTCTTTGTCATCGGCTCTAGGTATGACAATATCTATGATCTTGGTTTCCTTCATCATTTTATCAACTACAGCAATGTCTGGTCTCCGAGTTTCAACCACTGAATCATACTGGATTGTAAGATCTCACAAGGTCTTATACTAATTATTCTCAGAGACGTCTTCTGGTTTATGTTCATACCATTTCAACGTCCTTTCAAGATCATATTTTTCACACAATCTCCAATGAATGCACTTAACTATGTTATCATACCTCCATTTTTGTCTTTTTGTATACTTTTGCATTATTATTATTATTACTACTGTTATTTAATTTTAATCTGCATGCTTATTACAATCACTTGCCGAGACACAATCAGCGCCCTAGGGCGAGTGAAGGATAAGAAATGTTACAGATGACTGAAAGCTGAGGGAGGGGAAATGACAGGGGCAGTGGCGAAATATCTTCATGTATTGCAACGCAGTCACTTAAACTGATATGGTTTTTCTAAGGGTTCGGGCATACTTGTCAGCACAATCTTTTGAATTTCTCTGAGATATGGTTCACCTGGGATGCTTTCTAGCTGCTTTTGACATCCCTTTTTTATTATACTTAGAGCACCTACAATAACAGGAACAGTTCTTGCTTTGGGTTGCCACATCTTTTGTATTTCAATTTCCAGGTCCTTATATTTACTTAATTTGTCAAATTCATTTACAGATATATTTTTATCAGTCTACTAGTATTTTCTTACTTGTTTTTAATAATTATGTGTGGTCGATTAGCCTGGATCCTTCTGTCCGCGCTAACTGAAAAATCCCAGAAGATACTGACATTTTTACCTTCAGCAACTGGCTCAGGATGATGTTGATACCAATAAGCAGAAGTGCCAATTTTGTAGTGTTTATATATTTTCCAATGTAAATACTGTCCTACCCTAGCGTAGCGATCTTTGTATTCGTAGGTCAGAACCGTTTTGAAGAACGTTAGCCCGGTAGTTTCTGGTAAGCAAGCTTTGATCTTGTGCCGCCAATATGAAACCTCCAGTATCTGCTTTCAGTCCTGCGCTTCTCAGCCGCTGATGGATTGTTGCTTAGTCTACATCAGCATTTCGGCTTCGAAGTATATACTGCCCATGAAGCGGCTTCTGACTCCACCGCTCCTCAATTTGTTTCTGCCGTTCTTTTTTGCAATCTACTTGATCCGTTTTGCTTGTTTGGAGGCAGTGGTTTCAGGTTCTTCATCTAATTCAGTGTTAATGCCAAGTTCCCTTTCGTTGACAATAGAATGTGACTTTATGCTGCTTTCGCGTTTGCACACGAGCCGCAGCATCCAGTCGTCTGTACTAAATAACAACCTGTTCATTGCTATTGTGGAGGTCTTATAGCACGGTTCTACCTGTATCATTCCTCTTCTCCCATTACTTCTAGGTAGGTACAGACAATCAACATCTACTTTTGGGTGGTGCATGTTGTTAGATGTTAGTAGTTTGTGTGCAGGCGCTGGAGCTCCGTAACATTCCAGTTAACAATGTTAAAGCTGTATTGGACTACTGGAAGTGCCAGAGTGTGAATTACTTCGATGCGATTTTTCGAGTTGAGTCCAGTTTTCAGTATGGCTCTTATTCTCCCGTAGTACCCCTTTATTATTTTTCCTTCATAGCAGCATGTTGTATACCATCTTCGTTTATCCCCAAGTATTCATAACTTTCTTGTGAGTCAAGTTCCGTGATGGTAACGTCGATATCTTATTCAATGGAAACTGTTTGTCTGAGCTTGCCTCTTACAAAAGTTGCTTTAACAAATTTATCGAAGACAAATCTATTCCGATGTCATTCCTAAACTCTTTAACAGTTGTTAGCCAGCTCTTGGTCATTTCTAGCGAACACCTTCAGATTGTCCATATGAAATAGATGGTTCATTATAGTATTATAAACTTTGTATCCATACCTGGTGCTTATTATTATTATTATTATTATTATTATTATTATTATTATTATTATTATTATTATTATTATTATTATTATTATTATTATTATTATTATTATTATTATTATTTTGGTTTGGCACAAGCTCGATCTTATTCCTGGTAGGAATTATGTGGATAGCGGGTTACTACCGGTAACCTTAGGTAACCACAGGTTTTCAGCAGTCTTTCAAGTGCTTAGAACCCTCCTGATAACCCTTGCTGTCCCTAAGAGACAAACTTTCTGTAGGAGCTCTAACGGGGATTCTATTCCAATCTCCTTCAGCTATTTGTCTATATCTTGGATTACTATTCCCAATGCACCAATTATTATAGGTATGACCTTTACTGTTCGCATGCTCTAAATTCTTCCCATTTCAAATTTTAAAGGGTTGCATTTTCTTTGTTTTTCTTCCTCTTTCTTTACAATCCTGGAATCAAACAGGCGTGATGGATCGACAAGTAAGCAACTTCGCTTTTTTTTTTATCTATAATCATTATGTCTAATCAATTGTCTTCTAATTTCTGGTCCGTTTGGATAGGAAAGTCACACAAAATCTTACTTTTCTCCGACTCCAGTACTCTTTCGACTCGATGATTGTAGCATGTGTTTCCAGCTTCAAGTGCCCATTTCTGGCACAGTTTCCACTGTATAAATTTTACAACCTAGTCGTGCCTCCATTTCTTATAGTCTTCCTGTGCCAATTTGGACATTCCTCCACGATGTGTGCCACTGTCCCGTTCCAAGTTCCACAGGCTTTACATTTTTCTGACACATTCTCTCTCTATATATTTTTTCTGAAGTTGTTTTTATCGCTTGATCATGGACTGCAACAATTAGGTTCTGTTTCTCTTTTTAATTCTTCGTGCTCTCTTTGTATTTCATTCTTGTCCTTTTCTCCTATCAAGCGCTTTATCACCTGTTCTCTATTAACTGCCTTAAGTAGTTTTTTCTGTGTTGCTCTGTAAATACTCAGCTAGACTTTTTACTTCAATCTGTACACATTCTTCTACTTCCAATAAGCCTCTTCCACCCTGGTCTCTCATCAAGTTTCTTTATATCGTTTCTGGTCCAGTCTATAATTCCAGCTCCATATCAGATTAAGGATACTGTTCTTGAATTTATTGCTTCAATAAGATTTTTGGAATTCAGCTTTGACTGCAATAATTTTCTTATTCTCATTGAGTACTCCCTACTGGTAATTGGTTTCATTTCTTCATTTTTTTTATCTCTTCTCCTTTCAGTATTCCTAAGTACTTACACCATTGTCATTTCTCAACCGCTCTCATTGTTTGCCCATTTGGCATTGCAATTACCTGGTTTCTTTCCAATCTTACTCGTTTCATTTTCAATATAGCCACTTTTCTATCCCAAATTCCATATGTCATTTGAGAAAATGCAGATAGTATGTACAAGACTTTCAAGCTGTTTCTCATTTTTCGCATAAATCTTTACATCATCCATGAAAAGGAGATGATTTATCTGACCACTTCCTTTTCCCAAATCGTAAGCAATTTTAACTTTTCGTAGTATCAAAGTGAGCGGTGTCATGACCAATACGAATAGTAATGGAGATAAGCTATCACCTTGGAATATTCCATGTCTGATGTTCACTTTTCCGAGTTTTTGTTTTCTTCCGATCATTTCAGTATTCCAATGTTTCTTACTTTCATTAACTATTTTCTCCATGTTTTTGTTATGCCAATTACGTATCCAACTGCGTGGTACCATGTCATATGTTTTTGTTTTTTTTTTGTAATCTGGCCATGCTACATTCAGACCCGTCAATTTTCGTCTACAATTTCTAATTATCATTTTATCAACTAATAAGTGATCTTCTGTTAGCCTGCTTTGTTTCCTACATCCTTTCTGTTCATCTAGAATTATCATCATCATCATCATCATCGTTATGTGATGAAAACTCACAGCTTATTTTTCTGGCTATGGTGGAAAGTGTCAACTGTCCACAGCCTGCAGACTAAGATGACACTTCTTTCCTAGTCATGCTTCAATAAACCTGCGGAGAATTCTTGCAGTTCCAAGAAATGCTGGTTTCTGTAGGTATTACCTTCACACTTGCATTGATCTTTTTCAACCATGTTGGTAGTTGAGTGCTGATACTTCTAAGTGCACCAATTACTATTGATATCACATCTACTCTCCTCATAGACCACAACCTTCCCACTTCAAATTATCATAGTTGCCTATTTTTTCTTCTTTTTCATTGATCCTGTTGTCATTGGGACATGCTATGTCGATTATCATGCATGTTCTTTCTTTTTTATTCAGCAGGACACTATGTCACTCTTTGGATGAAATACTCCGTGCACTGCCAATAGTTTCTGTGCCTTCATATCCATACTCATCGGTTCTTTCTTTTACCAAGTTATGATTCCAGCTACATACCGAAGTGATGCTATAGCCCATGTATTTACTGCTTGGATTTTATTCAATTTTGAGCGCAACACATATATTAGTCTTCAGAAATACTCTTTCTTCAGTTGTTCTTTCATTTCCTTCTCCATGATTTCATTGAACTCTAGTATGCCAAGATACTTATAGCCTTCCTTTTCAATTTGTTTCATCACTTCTCTATTTGGTAATTATATCCCTACAAGGGACTGTACCTTGCCTCTTTTCAGGTTCATTACACCACGCATCTTGACTCTGAATTCCATCTAAACAGTACTAAAACAGTGAACCGTGTTCATCAAGGAACTCCCTCGTACTTCATCCCTGCCATACAACCTCAAATTATTCTTGCCATATAACTTCAAATCATCCATGAAGAAAACATACTACATTCCTTACAAATCCAAACACATCCAAGCACGCAATGATCCACGAATGTGGAATCATATCGTATGCTTTGCGGTAATCAATCCAGACCATTCCCAAATTTATGCTCCTACGCTTACAATCTTGCATTACCATTTTGTCTATCAATAATTGATCTTTAGTACCTTTGCATCTCATCCTACAACCTCTTTTTTCCATTGGTAAAATGCCATTATCATCAAGAAATTTGTACGTTTCTTCTGCAATCCATGCTGACAGTAACTTACACATTAATGGGAGGCAAGAAATTGGCCTGTAATTTTGGCATCATTTCTTTTCGATGCATTCTCCCCGCACAACACTGTTCGTCCTTTGATCAACCACCCTGGAATTTATTCTGCTCCGTCAATCAATGCATTTATTTATTGCACCTATTGAACATTTTCATCCCAAAACCCTGCACACCATCAAATCCTGCTGCTTTCCAATTGCTCTTCATTTTTCTCATATTTCTAATACTGTTCTCGGTAAAGAGAATAGCTTCTTGCTGGAGATAAGAAGTTGTTTGCTTCCGGCTGTAGAGCCATTCACCCTCAGTAGTATTAGGCTATTTTGTTCCTTCTAATACAGTATTTCACTATCCATCTTCCCTCGCCCATCTCTTAGTGATATTTCTCTTGTTTTCAAAATTTTTTTTATAGAAAAATATGGTCCGTTGTCTTCTGCTGAACCGGGGTCATCCCTTGAACCTAGGGTCACAGCAGGTCCTCATCTCATGGAAAGTACTCGACGTAAAATGTGTTCGGAACCCAGCAACACTATTTTCTGAAGTTCTCCCACGTTAACACTGCAAGGGAGTTTATTGAGCTGCTTATCAAGGCCCTTTTTAATTAGCCCTAACGCTTCAATCACCTCTGGTTCTGTGCTGCTTTTCATTCCCCACGTCTTGGTCACTTCTATTTCTAGGTCTATGTACTTCAATAACTTCTCAACTTCTTTAATGGACACATTTCTCTCTGGTGGTACTGTCACATCTATCATTATGTATTTCTTATTCTTCCCATCTTTGATGATTATGTCCGGCGTGTTTGCCTTGATTTCTTTATCGGTGTTGATTGGCATGTCCCAGAGTACTGTTATCATCTTTTCCGGTCACAGTTTCAGGTTCATGCTGGAGTGAGAATACGACCGTACGTGAGAAGTTTGGTGACATATTTCTCCTCTTGTACAGCGCACGGCCGCATCCCAACATAACATAACAATGTTATATATAAGCCATAATACATGTTTGTATGCAGTTCCAGAGTAGATGAATAAAGGACGCCAAAAACCGTTCTACTTTTATAAAGAGAAGATAGATTTTATTCACAGTGTACAAAGTGATTTGTGATTATGAGCGTAGTGTTGTGTCATCAATGCATGCTTATAATATTTGTGTCTGTGTGTTCATGTGTGCGACAGAAGTACATAATAAGGTGTATGCGAATACAACAGAGCATAAGAGAAGTCTCAACAATTTGAGTTAAGATGGAGTTATTTTAGAGTTATTTTACCAGTTCATGTAGTACACGATAATGAGTTCTATACAAGATTCTCAGAGCTGAGATTAGTTGAGTCACATGTTGTGCATATTTTTCTCTTGATATAGATATTCTTTCAGATATATATACTGCAACTGTTTTTCCGTGGTGAGATTTTCACACTAACAGCATGAGTTGAATCTGTATTTATCTTGTTGTGTACAAGTTGAAATCTTCGAGGATAGAGACGATGTTGGTGATGACGTTCTGTCTGTTACTGGTTTACAATAGCGTCTTCATAGTATGGTTGGCTTGGCTGTCGTCTGCCTTTCGAACTGGAACATAGTTAAGTAAGCTCTGTGTGGTCTCCGACCAAGACCTTAAAGGTCTTAAGCCGAAAGACGGTGAATCATCAAATAATCAGTCTATTTATGGAGTTAGGATGGCTCAAATGAAAGGTCCTATCCGAAAGCCGTGATTGGTCAGTTTACACACTGGCGCGAAATAAGTAGTACTTATAGAGAAAATAGCAAAGTACCAAGACCTAGCCATTAAGTTACAGAGGCTATATTATTATTATTATTATTATTATTATTATTATTATTATTATTATTATTATTATTATATTATTATTATTATTATTATTATTATTATTATTATTATTATTATTATTATTATTGCATATACGCACAACATATTACACTGCTGGAAAAAAAACTCTAATACAACAAGTAACCTTAGCTGCCAAGAACCTTCCTAAGTATCCTAGCTATCCCTGATAATAGTTTTCTGGAACTGCACTAAACTAGGCTTTATACCGATTTCCTCTGTCCATCTGTTCAAATCTTTAGGGATAGTTCCTAATGAACCAATAACTACAGGGATACATTTTACCTGCACTTTACATAGCCTCTGAAACTTAATGGCTAGGTCTTAGTACTATTTTTTCTATACCTCTCATATTTTTTTCATTATTTGGGATCGTAAAGTCAATTACCGGGCACTTTCTATTCTTCTTGTCTACTACTACTAAATCAGGCCTTCTAGCTTGTATTACTCTGTCAGTCTAAATGTTAAAATCCCACAATATTTTATATTTCTCACTTTCTAGCACTTTATTAGGTTTATGTTCCTACCACTTATCAGTATGGTCAAACCCTAGCTTTCTACATAACACCCAGTAGATTATTCTCCCTAAGTTATCATATCTTTTCAGGTCTTTTCTTGTATGTTTTCTGTGCAACCATGCTACATTCACTAACTATATGAGTAACACTTTCGTCTTTTGATTTACATAACCTACATTGGGAATCCACCTGGTTTTTGTTTATCTTGGCTTTTATCGAATCAGTTCGTAATACTTGATATTGTGCAGCTACCAACCAAATTTTTGTCTCCCTTTTCAGCCTTCCTTTCTGCAACAACAGCCATGTGCTGTTTTCTGCAACTATCTTTGGAAATCTTTCATGTAAGGTCTTCTCTTGCCAGTCAGATAATCTTGCTTCATTTTTCTGATTTGTAACTACATTTGGATTTTAGCCTCCCTATCTCCTACTGTTAGTCTAGCAGCTTTTAATAAAATTCCCTCACTATTACCTACATAGGAGGCTGTGTCTATTCTAGACAACTCCACACAGTTTTACCGCCTTCCTTTCTAGGTAAATATAATTTTGCAACTCTTACTCTTGGATCAAGTCCTCCATTCATATTGAATTCTTTCCTAGTTCCTCTGTCTAATTTTACTAATTCAGATCTTGTCCAATCAATAAAAGCTGCTGAATATCTAAGTATGATACTGCCCAATTATTTACAGCCTCCACTAGATTCGGACCATTTAGCTTCGACTTCATTAACTTCCTCATTCTCCTGCTGTATTCCTTCTCACTTTTCTCTTTCATTTCTATAGCTAGTACTAGGTCAGATTCTAATATTCCTAGATACTTATAACTTTCTCCATCTTTCAGTGATTTTAATGTCTGACTATCTGATAATTGCATGCCTTCGCTGTTGACTACTAGTCCCTTTTTTATGACAAATATTGCGCACTTATCTATGCCAAATTCCATGCCTATATCTTTGCTGTAGAGTTTTACAGTCTGTATCAAGGAATTTGTCTCGTTTTTATTCTTACTAAAAAGCTTTAGATCATTACTATCTCTAAACTGATACCCTACCTTTGCCTTTCTTAATACTAAATTGCGGAGAATAAAACATAAAAAATATTAAGAGATAACGAGTTTCCATGGAAAATTCGTCTCTTGATATTAACTTACCCTAAGGCTGTATCACTTGAGTAGAGATCTACATTCCATTTCTTTATGCTATAGCAAATTCACTCTCTTATGTTGTCTGCAATACTGAATATTCTGAAACATTTACTTATACACGAGTATTGAATCATGTCATGGGCTTTCTTATAAATCTTTCCATGCTATTATCAAATTTTTCTTTCGAGATTTCATTTCATTTAGAACAGGTTTGCCTATGTACAATAGATCATGCGTTCCTCTAGCCCTCTTTCTGCAATCTTTTTGTTCTTCTGACGGTAAATTCTGGCTGTCATGGTGCTTGTAAATGTTTTCTTAGAGCATTCCTGTTAACAGCTTCCACATTAATTGTAAGCAAGTGATAGATCAATAATTACTAGATATATTGCCCTTGCTTTTGTCTTTTATGTACTATTCTCCTAGTCATCCAATTCTAGTCATCTTTCAGTCAGGCAATCCTGAAGTTGTTCCTTCAGTCTGCCATGTAAGCTACTAAATTTCTTTGATCAGTACCCTTGAACTAAATCTGGAACTGGGCCCTTCCAATTCAGCAGTTTTCTTAACACTTTACTCATTAATGCACTAGTCAGTTTTAGATCTAGCTGCTTCTCACAAACTACTTCTTCCCTCACTTTGTTTAGCCAATGCTGCATCTCCAGTATGATTAACTGACTTATCTTAAATATGACTCCAGAATTTTCTAGCTTCTGCATTAGGCTTCTCATCTACAGTAGTTTTTTCTACACTATTTAGCAGTAAAATCTCCTCTGATATGTTTCAAACAATCTGTTCTGTTGATACTGATCTATTCAATTCCAATATCTTGAAATTTTGTCTGCTATTAGTATGATACACTACTTCGCTCTTCCATGACTATCCAAATACTTTCTCTTTGATTAAGTGGGATTTTTTTTCTCAAAACAAGATTTAAATCTTCTGTTTCCTAACTTGTTCTGTTTCCAAGTTTCTATTCTTCTCAGATCTTGTTTTAAAGTCTTCACTTTATTTCCTCATCTCCTTTTCTGCTTTTGCTTCTTCCTCTTCATACCTTGAGGAATACCTAGTAACTATATCCCTTCTGTATACTTCAAGTTAGTGTCACCTGTATTTTCAGTATCTATCCTGCTGATAAGAGAATCTATCGTCCTAGTAATATCTAGCAACTTCCTTCTATTAACACCTATTAATATTGGTAATATTTTTCTTTCTTTTTTACTCACTTCTTCTTTCAACTCATCTAAAATCTTCTGATCTTCCTCACTTAAGTCGCTGGTGTCAATTTTCCCATACTGATTGGTGGTGCTATTATTTTTTCCTGTAGATTCTTCTGTGACTTGAACTGTATCACTTACGTTGGTTGTCCGTTCTACTTCTTGGTCTCTGTTTCTTTTTAGTCCTCTTGTGATTTCTCCTACCTCCAATTCATTATTATTATTATTATTATATTATTATTATTATTATTATTATTATTATTATTATTAGTAGTAGTAGTAGTAGTAGTAGTAGTAGTAGTAGTAGTAGTAGTAGTAGTAGTGTTATTGGTTGTTATTGCTGATTTAAGGCGGCGAACTGGCAGAGTCGTTAGCACGCTGGACGAAATGCTTGGCGTTATTTCGCCCGTTGCTACGTTCTGAGTTCAAGTTCCGCCGAGGTCGACTTTGCCTTTCATCTTTTCAGGGTCTATGTAATCGACTAGTCCCCTCCCTACAAATTTCAGACCTTTTGCCTCAGTAGAAAGGATTGTTATTATTATTTGTGTCTGGAGTAAGAGGACGCGTGTCCGTGGCCCGTAAGTTTTCGTTAAAATGTGTTGTTTTATTAGTTGGTATTCCAAATTTTCTTGAACCTTTTGCTAAGTAATCTAGCGAGCTGTTCCGGTGAGAATTCGCCCTTTGAGGGAGAATTTTGAGATTTAAAACCTAAATTATCAATATGGCTTCTCAAATCGAGGGAAACAATAGCTGTTGGCATAGCCGCTTTGATACTTTTCTCCCACCGCTAGTCACTGCGGCCTAGAAACGATGCAAAAACAGCAACAGCAGCAACTACAACAACAGTAACAGCAGCAGCAGCAGCAGTGACGAGCAAGATATTTATTTTTAAAATGACACAAGCACGACTTCCACCATCATCTCTAACACCAACACCAACACCACTAGCACCGCCACCACCACTACCACTACCACAAATGTTAATAAAACGATAACAACGGCTGTTCTGTATTCTTTTATTCTTTTACATGTTTCAGTCATGTGACTTCAGCCATGCTAGAGCACCGCCTTTAGTCGAACAAATCGACCCCAAGACTTATTCTTTGTAAGCCTAGTACTTGTTCTATCAGTCTCTTTGCCAAACCGCTAAGTTACGGGGACGTAAACACACCAACATCGGTTGTCAAGGCTGCTGGGGGAAGAAACACAGACACACAAATACATACACACAAACATATATGACGGGTTTCTTTCAGTTTCCGTCTACCAAATCCGCTCACAAGCTTTTGGTCGGCCCGAGGCTGTAATAGAAGACACTTGCCCAAGGTGCCACACAGTGGGACTGAACCCGGAACCATGTGGTTGGGAAGCACATGGACTTTCGCGCCGGGGCCTATAGATAAACTCAAGAATTCCTTGGCCTGGCGGTGCTATAGTGGGCATTGCCGGTTCGAAATAAATTCTATAGGCATGAAAGTGCCGTCAGCTGATCTTGTCCGAAATATGCACAGAGCAACGAAACGAGTGTTCTGCACACTCTCGTCCAGTGCCCGAGCATTGCTGACATCTGGTGGGTTTATGTCGATCACCCGCTGTCACATTCGGACGGATCTGGTTATCGGCTGAGTCCATTGTGAAGATCGTCTCGTCGCCAGGAAGGGCAATCAGTGTTTCTTTGCCCAGTGTCCTTAGCGGAAGAGGTTGTATGGTGGACCACATTGAAAGAGCTAAATATAGATACTTTCTTCTTTGACCAAGCTCTCATCAACTTTTTTTCAAGTTTTACTTGAAAAAAGAAAGTGCGGGTAGAGAGGGAAGTGTTGCGTCACAGCAGTTTTGTTAGAAGGTAGGGGAATGTTGCAAGAATGGCCCGAGTGAACGAGCCTACTCTAAGCGTGAACCTATAGGTTGAAAGAGGACGATGTGGAGAGAGTACTTGCCCTAGTGGTCAAAGCAACCGTGGTTTTGTGAGGTCTCCACAAGCGGCCCTAAGAGGTTTCCCTCTTTCAGGGGAATTGTTATAATTTTATTTTATTAGTTTTTACTTCCTATACGCCTTTTAGGTAACGCCCTACTGTACTGTCCTGTACCATCCCCAATGGATTTCATGAACCTTAGTAATTAATAAAGAAAACATTATTATTATTATTATTGTTGTTGTTGTTATTGTTATTATTATTAAAATCATTATTATTGTTGTTGTTATTATTATTATTATTATTATTATTATTATTATTATTATTATTATTATTATTATAAACAGGAAAACCCCTTATGGCTATCGCTGCTGTTGCATTACTGGCTATCTTGCTGTCTAGTTTCACCAACATCATTGCCAAAAACCAAGATATCCTCTGTACCCCTAACTCCACCAAGTATGTTCGTCACCCGATCGATTGCAGACGTTGGTTCCGCTGTAGCTCAAAACCAATGGTAGAAATGCCTCGCTGCATGCTCGGGAAGAGGTTTAGCTTGAAAACTTCGTCGTGTGTGGCAATTACTGACCCTAACAATGACTGTAGAGGTAAGTAACTGAAAATCAGTGTCAATATGTTTTTTTTATATTTTCAATGTTCTGGCATTTACTGTTAACACCAAAGAGGTTTTGCTGATTTTGATGATGGGAATCTTGTTTAAGAAGCAGCTTGTGGTGGTGGTGGTGGTGGTAGTAGCAGCAGTGAAATTACTGCTATGGACTTCAATGCATTTTGGGAAATCCAGATATACAACCATTTCAATAACTTAAATTGTTCAACACACACAGAGGTTTGACTGTGTGGTAAGAAACTTGCTTCCCAACCAGATGGTTCTGGATTCAGTCCAACTGCATGGCACTTTGAGCAATTGTCTTCTACTATAGCCTCAGGCTGACCAAAGCGTTGTGGATTTGGTAGATAGAAACTGAAAGCAGCCCGTAGTATATATATATATATATATATATATATATATATATATATATATATATATATATGTGTGTGTGTGTGTGTGTGTGTGTGTGTGTGTGTGTGTGTGTGTAACATTTGTGTCTTTGTGTATGTGCTTATCCCTCAACCACCGCTTGATAACCGGTGTTGGTGTGTTTACGTTCTCATAACATAGCGGTTCGCCAAAATGGATCGATAGAATAAGTACCAGGCTTTACAAACAAAGGCGCTGCCCCAGCATAACACCAGTCTAATCACTGAAAGGGGTAGAAGAAAGGACACACGGACACACAGACACACACACACACACAGAAAAAGAATCAGCACTCATAAATTATATGAAATATATATAAAAGATGTTCTAAGTGTCAAGACATATTACAAATTCTCGTTAACAAATGTACTAAAAGCAGTTCTTGTTCAGCATACTTTGATGTGAACTCATTATCTACTACAGTTAAATCAACTAGTTGTTGTCCCATTATTCTATGACATAGATATATTCATTTCAATTTTTGGCACAAAGCTAGCAATTTCGATGAGTGGTAAGTCAATTACATCGACCCCAAGTGTTCAACAGGTATTTATTTAATCAAGCCCCGGAAGGATGAAAGGCAAAGGCGACGGAACTTGAATTTGAACGTGAAGACGGACGAAATACGCTAAGCATTTTGCTCTGTGTTCAAATGATTCTGCCTGCTCACCGTCTTATGACAGTTTACTATCGCAATTGAATAAGGCCAAGTTTGGGATATTGTTAACCAACGTCAAGTTTTAAATCGGCGGACGGGTGGAATAGTGGTCATTCCAGTGAAACTGTTGCTGATGGAATTGATGGGATTAAATTCCATTTTCGTGGAATTCCACCAAGCATATTTGTTCTGAAAGTAGATTAAAGGGATATCCTTTAGATTTGTTGCCTAAAAGGAAAGAATACTAACAATGAGTCGAAACTACCGTGGGATTACTAGGAATTCTCCAACTATCACAATACAGCTTATTATTATTATTCACAGCATTAATCTGTGTTTCTCCCGACCGAGGATTAGTTCTTTAGTCAATGAACGTTAATTTGCTATTTTTGAAACGCACTCAAACACCAAAGTCACACATGTTTCATTTCCCATTCATTTAGTGGTGGCGATTGTCTTACAAGCAATGAGCTAGCCAGAAATGGCTGACATTATACTCTCTTGCTTTGTCTTACTTAGTTTATTCTTACATAATTTAGTTAGCAGAATTTTTTGCCTTAAATATAAACTAAAGTAAAAATCATATTTAGTCATTTGTTTTTAGTGTTGGAATCGTCGGGGTCACCACTTGTTAGAATACGACCGTACGCGAGGTGTTTCGGTGACATATTTCTCCTCTTGTTCAGCGCACGGCCGCATCTCAACATAACATAATATAACATAATATAATATAATGTTATATAAGCCATAATACATGTTTATAAACAGTGCCAAGGTATATGAAATAAAGACTCCAAAAACCGTTCTACTTTTATAAAGAGAAGATAGATTTTATTCAGTGTACAAAGTGATTTGTTATTATTAGCGTAGTGTTGTGTCATGAATGCATGCTTATAATATTTGTGTCTGTGTGTTCGTGTGTGCGACAGAAGTACAGAAATAAAGTGTATGCAAATACAACAGAACATGAGAGAAGTCTCAACAATTTGAGTTAAAATGGAGTTATTTTAGAGTTATTTTACCAGTTCATGTAGTACACGATAATGAATTCTATACAAGATTCTCAGAGCTGAGATTAGTTGAGTCACTTGTTGTGCATATTTTTCTCTTGATATAGATATTCTTTCAGATATATATACTGCAACTGTTTTTCCGTGGTGAGATTTTCACACTAACAGCATGAGTTGAATCTGTATTTATCTTGTGTACAAGTTGAAATCTTCGTAGATGGAGACGATGTTGGTGATGATGTTATGTCTGTCGCTGGTTTACAATAGCGTCTTCATATTATGGTTGGCTTGGCTGTCGTCTGCCTTTCGAACTGGAACATAGTTAAGTAAGCTCTGTGTTGTCTCCGACCAAGACCTTAAAGGTCTTAAGCCGAAAGACGTTGAATCGTGATATGATCAGCCTATTTAAAGAGTTAAGATGGCTCAAATGAAAAGTCCTATCCGAAAGCCGTGATTGGTCAGTTTACACACTGGCGCGAAATAGGTAGAGACAGACCGCGCTTAGATGCTAACCAATCAGATCAGAGGACACAACAAGGTTAAACTAGCCAAAGATGTTTGTAATCTCAAACGAGATCATTCTTAATATTTTTCTCAAACAGTGAAGATATCAATGAAGAAAACAATATTGCTACATTAGCATCCAACTAAAAGATGATAAAACCATAACAAAGAGGCAGATAAAGGAAAGACAGTAGTCCTAATGAGCACGAGGGACTATAAAAATCTAGTACTATCTCTATTAGTGAATGACACACATTACGAAAAGGCCCAATACTATAGCCAACATAAAATAATGAATAATTTCAGGACATTAATTAATTCATACCGAAAAGGACTCACAGACAAGGAATATGATTACATTACCAACTTCAAGAGTAAATCAAGTGTATTCTATGGTATCCCCCAAATCCACAAAAGCAGAATGATAAGCGAGGCATGCAAAGAAGCTACAGACATAATCATCAAGGTTCTCTCACCTGATGACCTGAAACTAAGACCAATAATAGCTGGTCCAGCATGCGAAACCCACCGCATCAGCAACTTCCTGGACACTCTACTAAAATTCTTCCTCAAACACATCAAGAGATATATAAGGGGTGGCCTGGACATGCTCAACCACCTCCCAAAAACGGTCAATGAGAAAACACTGCTAGTATCCTTCGACGTAGTCAGCCTATATTCAAACATCCCCCACACTCTAAGAATAGAAGCCATCACATTCTGGTTAGACAATTACGCCTATGAACTTCCCTCTCGCATTAAAAAAGAACTCATAATAGAAGGAATAAGATTTATCCTAGAAAACAATTATTTTATATTTAACAATGACTAAGTCTGACAAAAATCGGGGACTGCAATGGGAACACGGACTGCACCTTCTTTTGCGAACCTGGTAATGGACTATCTCGAGATTAAACTATACCAGAGAACACTCAAGAAATACAGAAACTCCTTTTCGACCTACATTCAAAACAACTGGAAAAGATATCTCGATGACTGCTTCATGATCTGGAATGAAAGTATAGAAAAACTTAACGAATTCCGAATACTTCTTAATGGTGTAAATGAAAACCTTCAATTTACGATAGATTACAACCAGGAACAACTACCTTATTAAGAAAGTCGGGAACAAAATAGAGACAGATATCTATTACAAACCCACGGACTCGAAACAGTACCTGCCATTTGATTCTTGCCGCCCGAGACACATCAGAATTAATATCCCATTTTGTTTAGCCAAAAGAATATGCACAATAGTATCAGACGCAAACACCCGTTACACACGATTCCAAGAATTGAAAGCCACACTCATCAATAGGAATTACCCACAACCCTTAATCGACAATACGATCCAATGAGCACTTAAATTAAATACACAAGAATTTAGACAACCAAGACCAAAGACCCTGCCTTACATTTCCACACACAACCCACATAACAATGAGGCCTTCAACACTATATTCCACAGCACTGCTCTACTCAAGAGAGACCCAAAGATGAATCAAGTCCTCAAAACACACAATCATCAACAGTAAGGGAAAACCGAAATCAACAAAAAAGATTTTAACCCAGGCCAAATTACACACAACAATAACCATTAAGCCGACAGTAAAAAAAATGCGGGAGACCCAAATGTGGGGTTTGTATCGACAATATGTTTCTTTATTAGCCAAGGCCATAATTTCACCATAAAAACAAATTTTACATGTGCATCGGAGAACTTGATTTACTTAATTACATGCTCAGAGTGTAAACCGCTATATATTGGACACACAAAAAACAGCCTACGTCAGAAGATGGCGGTGCAAAAATCTCAAATTTGAATTCTGGAATACAGGAAAATACCTCTCAGCCAGCACATCGATGACTGTACTTTCAACAAATTTCCCAAATTCACAACGCTTCCACTGTACAAAATCAAAGACAATGCTAGCCAAAATGAACGCATTAGCAAGGAAATGCATTTTATAAGAAAATATCAACCGAATCTAAATTCTCTAAACTAGCAACACTGAGATTTATATATATATATATATATAACATTATTGGTGAATTGAAGAAATGGAGCTGAACGCAGATTGAACAGGAATCGTTTTATTTCATTCTACACGTGTTTCGAAAGGCACAAATTACCAAAATCCGATTGAATAATGGGACCATATTGTGTCTTCTCTTCAGGAAGAAAAAAGGAAATCCGTTGGAAAAACAAAAACAGAACAGAGGCGGAGCAAAAAACAAATCGAACTGTGCTCCTAAGAGCCCATGGCGAAACTGTTTATCAGTGTATGTTGAGAACCGGTGGCTGAAGAATTCAACGGGTCAGTCATCGGTCATCATGTGGGTGAGGGTGTATAGATGTTCTTTGTGACCGAGAATAAACTGTTGATTAATCTACTACAAGATTATTCATCTTTCTATTTCACATTATATATATATATATATATATATATATATATATATATTATATATATATATATATATATATATACATATGTATGTACGTATGTGTGTATATACATATGTGTATGTGTGTATTTATGTATGTATATATATGTGTATAGGTGCATATATGTATATATGCATGGGTTTGTGTGTGTGTATGTATCTGTATCTGTGTGTATATATATGTATGTGTGTGTGTGTGTGTGTGTGTATACGGGTGAGTGTGTATATTTATGTGTGTATAAGAAATAAAGACAAGGGGTCGATGAACCTGATTTCTATTAAAACCCCAGGGGGAACAACTTCATCATGACGACTATTATTATTACTGCCGCCAGTTATTCGACGGCTACATCCACTCCTAAGAAAACAAGTCTTGATCATACTATTCAATTTACAAAAACAGATAGTAGTAATTTGCAGTCACAGTCAGTTGAACTTGTCATGCTACCAGAACTAAAGGATATTATCATGTATTTCTTGCAGGAAAAAGGAAAGTAAACTATGAATGTTAATCTTAATTTTAATTTAATTTTTTTAATAATTCTTTTCTCTTTATATATTCCATTTTAGTACATATTTTTGATAAGGTTTTTCAAAAACCGAAACATGTAAAAGGAAAATTAAAATGTACCCAATTTTAAGTAGCATTTTCGTTCTTGTTTTTCACAAATATCTACTTACTCGTATATTACCTCTACAAATCTTTTCATATATATATATATATATATATATATATATATATATATATATATATATATATATATATGGGTGGCTGTGTGGGTGCCTTTGTGTATGTCCCCACCACTGCTTGACAACCAGTGTTGGTGTGTTTACGTCCCCATAACTTAGCAGTTCGACAAAAGAGATCGATAGAATAAGTACCAGATTTTACAAAAAAAAAAAAAAAACAAGTACTGCGGTCGATAAGTTCGAGTAAAATTCTTCAATGTGGTGCCCCAGTATGGGCGTAGTCTATTGACTGAAACAAATAAAAGATAAAAGATAAAAAAAAGATATACAGTAATCCCTCGCCATATCTCGGTTCATCTATCGCGGTTTATTATTTAAGTTTACGTCGATTCCTCCGTGGTGTTGTTTTGAATTTATAGTAAAATAAATATATACAAATTATAAAAAAATAATATACAGTACAGTACTGTTTCTACTTCGTGGAATTTCACCTATCGCGGGGGTTTTGAACGTAACACCCGCGAGGATTGCCATATCTAATGTTTCTGTCATTATCTAATTGAAGTCTCCGCCGTCGGCAAGATTAAGTTGAAAATTAGTTGTGATCTTAATTTAATTTCAGTTCCTGGAGGGACTTCTTTCACTTTGTTAACATCCCTACCCCTCTCTCTCTCTCTCTCTCTCCTCTCTCTCTCTCTCTCTCTCTCTCTCTCTCTCTCTCTCTCACTCTTCTGAGTGATCCATGAAGATCATACATTCACATCAAGTTGATCATTTCGCGTGGGTCTCTGTGCTTTGTTACTATAAACATCAGTCAGGTTATATAAAGAAGGTAGTATTATCTTTTATTTTTCCCATTCTTTCATTTAATGCTTTGACAAAGAACAAGATTAAAGCCGGTGGTGTTCAGTCAATATTTCTTTAGAAAATGGACGAAAGCCCAGAGCAGGCGTTTTCTTTTGTGTGATATATTTTAAACATCCTACGATTTTTAGTGCCATTATAGTATTTCCGATTTGAAGGAGCGGCGCATATATCAGTAGAGTGCATAACTATTTTGTATGCAGTTCAAGCTGGTGAACGGATGTCTTTCTGCATTTCCTTTCCCCTTTATTGTTGCTGTTGTTTTGCTGTTATTGCTGACAGAATCGACAGAACGCCCAACAGAGTACTATGCAGTGTTTAATTGCGTCTCTTTGATGAATCTCAATGGTTGCTTTAATCTTTCCGTAGTTGCTAAACTAAATACTGGGCCTCTGACGAATTGTGTGGTCTTGCACCAACGTAAAAATAGATATTGTCGTCGTCGTCGTCTTTTTCATAACTATTGTCGTCGTCGTGATTACCGTTATGGGCGTCGTTGTCGTTGTTGTCATCGTCGGCATCATCATCATCATCATTGTCGTCGTCATCGTCGTCGTCGTCATTGTTCTTATAACTGGCCAATGTCATGGAATATAAACATAATTAGACATAATATTTTGAAAATTGAAAATTATCAAATTAGATATTGGGATAAAAGAAAAATACTGACTTGGAATTCAACAAGGAAAAGAATATTGATTGTTAAACATAATAGCTCTCAAGCATATAGAAATACGTACTGAAATCGATCCCATCACAGCTGCAATCTCATCATCATCATCGTTTAACGTCCGCTTTCCATGCTAGCATGGGTTGGACGGTTTGACTGGGGACTGGTGAGCCAGATGGCTGCACCTGGCTCCAAACTGATCTGGCAGTTTCTACAGCTGGATGCCCTTCCTAACGCCAACCACTCCGAGAGTGTAGTGGGTGATTTTACGTGCCACCGGCACAAGGGCCAGTCAGGCGGTACTGGCAACGGTCACGCTCAAATGGTGTTTTTACGTGTCACCTGCACAGGAGCCAGTCCAGCGGCACTGGCAACGCCCTCGCTCGAATGTTGTTTTTCACGTACCACCGGCACAAGTGCCAGTAAGGTGACGCTGGTAACGATCACGCTCGAATGGTGCATTTTACGTGCCACAGGCACGGGAGCCAGTCAGCGGGCCAGGCAACGATCACGCTCAGATGGTGCTCTTAGCGCTCCACTAGCACGGATGCCAGTCATGCGGTGCTGTCATCGAATTTGATTTCGATTTCACTTGCCTCAACAGGTCTTCGCAAGCAGAGTTTAGTGTCCAATGAAAGAAAGGTACGCCTAAGTGGGCTGGTTACTCCACTGGCATAGGCCACGGGTTATGGTCTCACTTGGCTTGCCGAGTCTTCTCAAGCACAGCATATTTCCAGCAATTAATAAACTGATAAGACAATAAAATAATAAGGATGTTAATTCTAATATCCTCAACAGCTATTTCGACCTTGTTCTTATTGTTCCTATAACAAACGTGACTTTAAATGGGGGGGGGCAAAATGAGTAAGTGGAACAAAATGAGTAATTTCTGATTTCTTTTTTTCTCCTGACCTTTTTTAAACCATTACATTTCAAGTATTGCACCATCATTTTCTACTTTTGCATCATCTTTAGGGGCAAAAATCGGTGGGCATAGCTTTTGTTGAATTTGAGATAGTTTGGAATATAGTCAGATGGCAGTCAGGTACTAACTCTTTTTTCAATAAAGTTTTCCTTAACTTTTACCCGATTGTAACTGGGGTTGCTAATAAAATATCTGTTTAACAATCGATAATGTTCTTTTCCCTGTTTGGCTCTCGAGTCAATTTTTTACAACACTAATGTGTAATTGATAATAAAAAAGTCTAAAACGGGGCAAAATGAGTAATAACTATTTTCAATAATTTCTTCCTTTTAATTGTACAGTGCGTATAATATCAAGAAGAGAAACATTCCAGTAGATCAGTGAAGAAGTTATAGTGAATATTTTATGTAGACTTTTTAGATTTAGCCGACTTTCATTAATTTCATATCATGTGCCATTTTCCCATGATCCTCTTTCATATTTTAAAGTTTTGTTGCATTTATCTTTCTAAGGATGGATATTGATGTGTATGGATCTTTTCTAAAATGTAATTCTGGAGGACTGAATGGGCAAATTTACCTTATTTGTCATTCATTTTGCCCCACCTAAATTTGTCTTTACTATGCTCAAAGAGAACGGAGAAATTTTTCTGAAATAGTCTTCTGAACATGTTATAGTGTTTTTCATACATTTAGAGGTCATTTGCTTAGCTGATAGATAGTTTATGTAAGGTAGAGAACATTCGTAAAAAATACATTTTTTTCTAAAAGTCAAAAATGCAGTAAATCTTACTCATTGTGCACCAATCATTAATATGGTCTAGTTTTAGTTTCTATTTTTTATTCAATTTTTTATTAATTCACTCACAATATCCAAGATTTTTTATTCTGTTAGGTTTCGTTTCCTTGAAATCTGCTTTCGTATGATTCAGCAACGTATTGTACATTTTGTGTGATGTTTTTCGCCAAGTCTTTACGATATATTTTGCAATAGGTTCTTAGAAAAAAATTTAAAATGTTCGCTTAATCATCTGGACGCTAATGATAACGTTTTTTGTTTTTCTTTTTTGTTTTTGCTGTCTGTTTGAAAGCAAATTTTCTAACCTCTAAGTATATCATATTCTTTATATGTCGTAATTATTTCAATATATTTTTTTTATTATCTCGCTACATTGTTATTAAATAATCGGCGCTTGGTGGTTTCATTTAATTCTTAAGTTTGTTATGAATTTTTGTTTGTAATCTTTTGCTTCTATATTTTTACCGGCTTGCTGATAGATAGATAGATAGATAGATAGATAGATAGATAGATAGATAGATAGATAGATAGATATAGATAGATAGATAGATAGATAGATACATATTTAGATAGATAGACAGACAGACAGACAGACAGACAGACGGACGGACGGACGGACGGGCATACAGACGGACAGACAGACAGACAGACAGATAGATAGATAGATAGATAGATAGATAGATAGATAGATAGATAGATGGACAGACGGACGGACAGACAGACAGACAGACAGACAGACAGACAGACAGACAGACAGATAGATAGATAGATAGATAGATATGTTTCTTTATTAGCCACACAGGGCTGCACGCAGATAGAACAAATTACAAGGTAGAGCTTTTCTTTTGAAGGTTTAAAAAAAAAAAAAAAAAAAAGGAAGGGGGAGTTTCGATCAAAAGGGATCGTAAAAGGAGAGAAAGAGGACAAAAGAAAGGGGGGGTTAAAAAAAAAAAAAAAAAAAAAGGGGGAGAGGAAAAAAAAATTGATCAATAGGGATCGTTGTCACAGAAATGTCAATATGAAGTGTAAAGGAGAGGACAGGTGAGGTTTACCCGTGGAAAGAAAAGCCTACGGAAAAGACCACGGTAACCTCGGTCAATGAAGTCACATTTTATATTTTTTTTTTTTTTTTTTTTTTTGCAAATAAGCAACTCTCTGTTTTCGATTTCTGGGTTCATAGGACTATGCTCAAGGTGGCTTCGTCATTCATACGTGCCATTCTTGCTACATTCACCCATCTTTTTTTAAAACATTCGCTAGACAAAACTTGCCTCTCTACTCTCACTTTCCTTTTCAAGTGGTACTTGAAGAAGTTGATGAGAGATTGACCAGAGAGGAAAGTGTTTGTCTCCAATCCTTTCAGACGCGTCCACCAGATACATTCTTTCGCCATAGCCACAAGGATGATGAAAATAGCTCTTCCTTCCCGTTTGAAGGAAGGAGGC
The DNA here is from genome assembly GCF_006345805.1 of Octopus sinensis. Lineage (NCBI taxonomy): Eukaryota > Metazoa > Mollusca > Cephalopoda > Octopoda > Octopodidae > Octopus > Octopus sinensis. The sequence continues at coordinate 61,620,497 of NC_043007.1, read as the reverse complement.
GTGACAATATTGACGATAGACTCAGCTGATAAACCGACTCGTCCCACGTGACAGCAGTTGTTCGACATAAGCCCACAGGTCGGAAATTGTTGGACACTGAACGAGTGCGTGCAGAACGGTTTCGTCGCTCTGACCGCATCTCGGGCAGGTCGGCCCCGTGTTTCTCGAGCCGTGTCTGTAGAGCTTATCCCGAACGGGTAGCGCTTCTCGGTAGCACTGCCAGGCCAGGGATCTCTGGAAGTTGTCCATGGGCCCTGGCCCGAAAGTCGTCCCGAACAGGCGGGTCAGGTACTCCTCGTCGACGTCCAGGTTCGCCCCGAGCTCGTCGTCGTACCTCCCCTCCACTAAACCCCTATAGAATGCTTTGGTTGTGTTGAAGTCACTTAAGGTCGACCCAGGACGGCAGAGTTGCTTGAGAGCAACGCGACACTCGCGGTGCCATTCGCCCTTCCTCGGCCTCTTTTTGATCCACGACTGCAGTTCGGTCATGGAGACGAGCTGCGGGAAAGCGTGCCTCACAAACGGCGACCACACCTGTTCACCGTCGTCTACATAGAGCAGCAGAGATGTCGCAGTCTCAGCGCGTGTCTGCGCATCATCAACCACGGCATGCCCAGCCCTCCTTTTAACGGGTGTTGACAGCAAATGGATCGCCTGACCATCGGGACGCATCCTTTCCACAAGAAGCGAAAGAGGATGCGTTTGTAGTTTGGTGATGGTAGGGTCGGGACAAGGTACGACGGTCAGGCGGGTGGTAGTAGATGACGGACGCGATGTACGTGTTCGCCACCTCCGCTCGACCTTTTAGGGACAGTTTCCTCTCGGCCCATTGCGGGCGAGAGTGACCACCCTACTCGTTATCTCGTTCCAGTTCTTCTCCACTTGGAGGTCCGGACCAAACCAGACCCCGAGCAACTCAACCGGGCCGTCGGTCCAGCGTCCCACGACGGAGGCGCTGGTGGACGGCATGGGCTTGCTTCTCCAGGTGCCTAGTCGCAAGCCCACTGACTTTTCCGGTTGATTTTCGCTCTGTCACCGCTTCGTAGTTTTTCAGTGTCTCGCCGACCAGCTCGATGTGCTCGTGGCTAGACACTATGACGGTGACGTCGTCCGCGTATGCAGACACGCTCGTCCCGCATCCCAATTCTCGCGGGATGCCCCTTAGAGTCGCCAGCTTCCGCAGTAGTGGCTCAAGAGTCAATACGTATAGAAGCGCCGAGAGGGGGCATCCCTGACGGACCGAACGTGCAATGTCGAAAGGTCTCGATAGATGTCCATTTACGCGAATTACCGAACGGATGCCTCTGTACAAGGCAGCTATCCAGCCGCGGAAGACGGGACCGAAACCAGCCGCTCTCAGGACTGCCTCCAAGTATCGATGGTCTACCCTATCAAAGGCTTTCGATTGATCCAAGTTGATCAGGGCCCCACCCATGCCAGGTTCGTTAACTACCCTGTCTATGATGTAGCGCATCAGATGGAGGTTGTCATGGATGGTCGGCCTGGCACGGCGCATGTTGCGCCTTGTCGACCAGTTTCTCGATGACAAGCGCAACCTCTTGGCTAGCACCTTGGCCAAAATTTTCAAGTCTGCATTAAGCAGAGTGATGGGCCTAAAGTTATCTATTACATTTCCCTTGTTTAGATCTTTCTTCAGCAGTGTTACGGCTCCTCGGCTCACAAAACCCGGAATGCTCCCGTTTTGCTGCCAGTTGCAGTACACCGCCGCCAAGAGATCTCCAAACAAGTCTGGCATACAATTGTAATAGCTCGTAGGTAGACCATCCAAACCGGTGATTTGTCCCTCGAGCATTCTGCCATCGCTTCCCGCACTTCCGCCGCCGTGATGGCACCTTCGCAGCACCCTGCCCTTCTTGTCGAGAGTCGTGGTAGGCTATGTAGGTAGGCACTGAAGTCCACCCTACGTTCTTGCCCTCCACTCGTTCCGAACAGTCGGGCAAAATGCTGCTGAAAGGCCTCACACATTTTACTTGGCTCGAGCAATTCGCGCCCCTGTTCATCTACCAGTGACCGAATGGTGGCTTTGTTGCCCTGTTGCGCCTCTGCCACCCGGGCCTCTCTCGCGGCTCCAACACCTTCGTTCCTTAGAGCACGCATCCTAGCTCTGACAGCACATCCTTCGTGTTTGGCGTTGAAGTGTTGGTCGAGGGCCAACCTCGCCGCCAAAACGTCGGATGCGATGCCGCTTCTAATTGCCTCTTCTAGCTTCTTAACTAGCTCACCCTCTACTCTATTTCTATCTATGGTAGTGCTTTGCTGTACCTAATCGCTTCTGCTTTTACTGCTCTCTTGAGGGCAAACCACCATTTGTTGTGATGATGGCTCCCGTCAAAGCCCTCTTTACTAGTGTGTTAATCCGGTCTCTGAAAACTTGTCTCGATGGGAAAGACGCGTTTAGTTTCCAGTATCCGGGACCTGCCTAAGTGTCTTACCTAAGTCTAGCGTACATGTCACAAGTTTGTGATCCGTGTAGCTGACTATGTGGAATTGTGGACATCCTATGCTATCTCTATCTACTGTCCTACACAGTATCCTATCTAGATACGATCTCGACGACCCGATGTGGTTGCTCCATGTCCACGTTGGCGCATTCGGGTGGTCTAGTCGGAACTGTCAGACAGTTGAAAGCGTCTGAGCAGGTCTCTGAGGCATTTGCATCCCCGTCTATTCCTATCTCTACCCACGTAGTCTACATGCGTGTCCAAGGTAGCATTCCAATCCCCACTAAGAGTAAAGGACGAGACGTTCCCAAGAAAACTTCTAGACGTTGAAAGAAATCCGCCCGACCTGTTAGGGCGGTGCGTAAACTGATACGAGTCGAAAAGCGCACCCATTGCTGCCGTCGACATCCAGGACGACCAGTCTACCCTCCGGGTCTACGAATATTGTCCTTACATTGAGATCCAGACTCTTGTGAAAAAGTACCGCGGTGCCACTACCGCCCATTCTCGGCAGACAGGGGGAAAAATAAATGTTGAACTGTCCGCCAAACATGGTCTTTAGGGCCCGCGGATTGTGGAGTCTGGTCTCGCTTATGGCTATGATTTCTAACTTATGTGACTTTATGTCATTTAAGAGGTACCCTTGTTTCCAAGGGGACCCCAAGCCACGCGCATTTACACAACCAATCTTGATCATAGTTCTAAAATTAGAATACAGAGGGTTACTTACTGCTCGAAAGTTTTTGCTTTCTCCTCCGTTGGTTGTCCTCGAGAAGATCCCAGTACAGTTTCTTTGTGAGATATTTTTGGCATTTACCAACCGCACTGGGGAAAATGCCTTTGAGTGTGTGGTGCAGACTTTTAGATAGATAGATAGATAGGCAGGCAGGCAGGCAGACAGACAGACAGACAGACAGACAGACAGCAGAACAGACAGACAGACAGACAGACAGACAGACAGACAGACAGACAGACAGACAGACAGATAGATAGATAGATAGATAGATAGATAGATAGATAGATAGGTAGATTGATAGATTGTGAGTGCTTGTGTGGGTGTGTATGAGAGAGAGAGAGAGAGAGAGAGAGAGAGAGCGTGCGTGTCGGTGATTTGGGATACAGAAGCGGTTGGCACTGACTGGAAAAGTATCAGGAGAGCACATCAACCGGAACAAGTCGGCGGATTTGGGACCTCAAATTTTCGAGAGACAAGGCACTGCCAGCCCGTGATGATTTCTGTCGCTGGACAGAGAGCCCGGTTAAGGTATTAGTGATCTGTTTCGAACTGGATTCATTTGCGGATAGGAATTAGGAAGAGATCGCGTACAGAATGGCCAGTTTTACTCAGGAACAGGCTAAGAGAAAGGTCATGTATATGTGTTTGTGCTTACATTGTCTCATTGGCCATCATAACTTGTTCTGAGAAACATCTCACAAAACTGAAGTGCATAGAAAGGACAGATTCCGCAGGTCAGGAAATCCACCTGCTGCTAATAATCATATTGTGGTGGTCTCGAGACACTCTCACTAATAAATGGGTACACACTGAGGTCACATCGGCAAAAATCTCAGAAGAAGAATATAAAAGTGAAATGGTGTGGGCACTTTTCGTACGCCGCGTCTTTCGTGTTTTTGACCGAGCTACCACCATGGGACAAATGCAAACCGAGGCTGGCAATTTGACACCTAGAATGTTGCTCACTACTCACAACACATTCTCAGCTAGACAACGGTGTCGGCTAGAAAACAACACATGCATTTTAGTGGCTGTTAATAGAGGATATGCATGACGATGGCCTGGTAATGGCTCGAAGTTGACAGAAACACTAAACAGTCTCTTCTCGAAGACTTTCAAATCGAGGTCTATGGACAACATCCAGTAGTCTTTTGTATGGCAATACTACGGGTTGAGTGGAGACTATAGAGCTGGCTGACATTACCTGTAGACAAGCTTTACAGATACAGAAATACCAACAGTCCGAAATGTATACTAAGTAACGAAACCGTCGTGAACATAATCGTTCAGTGTTTGTGCACTACCGAACAATGAGCTTGGCTGAACAGCTTCTGTACGGGGAATGCAACTATCAACCGAATCTATGGTAAAAAATCAACGAACCGCCTTTCTTTGGCAAGAACGAGCGGTTTGTCTTCCTCTGTCATTATGGTAAAATATGTTATCTGGTGGACAGACATTTTCCACTCTGGCCTTGCTCTCATTAATTTCTTCGAATACATCTTCGAAAGGAAACTGAGAGTAGACAGTAAGTGCTATTTTTCTAGTGTGTTGTAGAACTTTGATGAAAGAAGCAAGATTGGCGAGGCTGAACGACGTACTCTGAATATACATTTTTCTTTCTATAGGAGGAATGAAACTAGTAGAGAGTACACTCTGTACTTTGGAAGTGGTAGATTAATTCACTGTATGAGTTTTCCCTGAATTGCATAAGTAGCTTTCGTCCCAATATAGAGAAACTCTCCTTGTTGAAATGTTTGTTATATATTTTATTTCTGTTGAATTCTTTTTACTCATGTAAACACTACTGTTTCTATTTCGACCTTGTGTTGTCTGCAATATCTCGAACACGTATGTCTGATAAAAGATATCATCATCATCATCATCATCATCATCATCATCATCATCATCATTATTATCATTATTATTATTATTATTATTATTATTATTATTATTATTATTATTATTATTATGATGATTGAGTGAGACAGCAGTGCATGCCATCAAAGGGACTTTGGAGTGTAAATATACGAAACCCAATATACCCATCATGATTACCTGTCTGATAAGGGTACACCAGGCACATGCATCACAACAATATGTGCATGACATGGTGATCTTTTATCAAGATAAACAGCGCATGACATTGCTGGTGGGGCCCCGTTAGAATTTTCTTCGAGTTGAGTAGCCAATCCCGCTCAAAAGGTCTCTGAATAAGGTCTGTTTAAGGATGATAAACCAAACACCTATGTTTCCAGAGGTAAGTTATTCAACCTCCAAAGAACCCCTCTCAACACATGGTTATGATGCTCCCACACTACTTCTGCTCGTAATCAGAGATGCACATATCATCAGCCACTAAGGGACATGCTCAACTGGTTAAAGTGAAGTAACTGACATGCAAGTCTGTTGTATCGAGCAGAATATTTGCTGTAACCTATCTTTTATACTAAGACAAAACAATGTACATGCTAACACTTCCAATCAGTTAAGATCAAAAGCCATGAGAGCCAGTGCCTAGTACTGTATTAAGGCATTTATTATTATTATTATTATTATTATTATTATTATTATTATTATTATTATTATTAGTAGTAGTAGTAGTAGTAGTAGTAGTAGTAGTAGTAGTAGTAGTAGTAGTAGTAGTAGTTTTATTTTTATCACGTGCTTTCACTGCACTACCGAGCGCAGCACTGTATGCCTTGAGTGTGTGCCGTGGTTTACTGTAGTGTTCTTATTTTCATTGTATTGAAAGTGCTTTACGTAGGATATGTGTGGTGCTTAGTAGTGCTCTTTTATGTATGTTATATGCACTTGTAAGTACTAGTATTTTGGCTATGCATTTGTCTGAATATTTTTCTTTTCATACCCAATGCGCCTACTATTATAGGAATTGTTTCTGTTTGTAGGCCCCACATTCGAGTTACCTCTATTTCCAGATCTTTGTATTTTGACAGTTTCTCTGCTTCTTTTAGAGAAACGTTGTCATCTGTTGGTATTGATACATCGATTAGAAGGCATTTTTTCTCTTGGTAATCTATGATAAATATATCCGGTCTATTAGCCTTGATTCCTCTACCTATATGTATTAGCGTATCCCAGAGTATGGTTGCTTTCTCGTCCGTGACCTCTTCTGGGGGTGCTCTTTTTTCAGTTGTCATTTCATAGCGCTGGCATAGCTACCAGTGTATATAGATCCCAACTCTGTTATGTCTGTGATACATTCCTTCCTAGCCAGGATTGGACAGCCAGAGACAATATGATTTATTGTTTCTTCTCCATCACCACATATTCTGCAGCTATTTGTATTTCTTCTCATTATGTGTTTTTGGTGATTTCTAGTAGGAAGGCTTTGACCTTGTGCTGCAATTAAAAAATCCATCAGTCTCTGCTTTGAGTCCCGAGCTTCTCAAACATTGTTGGGATTTTGCTTTGTCTATTTCCTTCTATTTAGTTTAACCCAATATTTTCATGTAGGGGGCTTATCATCATCATCATCATCATTATTATCATTATTATTATTATTATTATTATTATTATTATTATTATATTATTATTATTAAGACAGCGAGCTGGCAGAATCGTTAGCACGCTGGACAAAATGCTTAACAGCGTTTCTTCTGTCGCTACGTTTTGAGTTCAAATTCCGCCAAGGTCGACTTTTCCTTTCATCTTTCGGGGTAGATAAAGTAAGTACCAGTTAAGTACTGGTGTCGATGTAATCGACTATACCCCACTTCCAAATTTCAGACCTGGTGCCTATACTAGAAAGGATTATTGTGGCTGTTGTTGTTGTTGTTGATGATGATGATGATGATGATGATGATGATGATGATGATGGTGGTGGTGGTGGTGGTGGTGATTATGATGATGATTATGATGATGATGATGATGATGATGCTGCTGATGATAATGATGGTAAGGCGGCGAGCTGGCAGAATCGTTAGCACGCCGGGCAAAATGCTTAGCGGCATTTCGTCTGTCTTTACGTTTTGAGTTCAAATTACACCGAAGTTAACTTTACCATTCATACTTTCGAAGTTGATAAAATAAGTACCAGTTGGACATTGGAGTTCATGTAATCGACTTACACCACCCCCATCCCACCTCAAAACTGCTAGCCTTGTGCTAAAATGTGAAACCGAAGTCGGCAAGTTGGCAGGACCGTTAGCACGCCAGGCAAAATCCTTAGCGGCTTTTATGTTCTGAGTTCAAATTCTGCTGAAGTCGACTTTGCCTATCATCATTCGAGATTGATAAAATAAGTACCAGTCTAGTACCGGGGTCAATGAAATCGACTAGCCCACTCCCCCTAAATTTCAGGCCTTGTGTCCAAAGGAGAAAGGACGATTAATATCATCATCATCATCATCATTATCATCATCATCATCATCATCATCATCATCATCATCATCATCATCATCATCATCATCATCTCATCATCATCATCATCATCATCATCATTATCTTCGTCGTCATCATCATTATCCTCAATATTATTATTCTAAGCAGTCGCTCGGCAGTGCATATTCTAAAAATGGCAAGGTAATCAGAATATTCTACTTCCTACTGCTATTGTTGTTGATTTTGATTTTGTCGGATTAATGCCAAATTCATACCCTAAACATTGAGATGCATGACTACAGCCGGAGACATACCTTATTTAGCATTTCAATAGGAATTTCTGTTTGCAAAGGGAAATTGCATTCACGTTGTGATGTAAGAGCAAAGTGGTGGGTTGTACTTAAAATGTAACTTTCTCACGTACACTCAGTCATACCTGCTCACACACCTTCTCTAATCTCCTGTCGCTCTTGCTTTTTCCTTGTGTGCGTAGGGGTGATCCAACAGCTTTCACTGTCTGCCGTTCTTTTTTCTCGAACGAAATGTGTGTATCTATTAAAGCAAAATATCCATTTCCGGTTACATTCACACACACACACACACACACACACACACACACACACACACACACACACACACACACACACACACACACACACACACACACACACTCACATACACACACATATGAATGTATGGAGGGAGGGAGAGAGGGAGAGACTATATATATATACAAATGTGTGTATGTATACACACAGACACACACGCACATATATGTGCATATATGGGTACAGGATGTCACCAACAGTAAACAACATGAAATACGAAAAGAAATGAGTTAAATACGCAAACAATGAGAGAAACAAATGGAAAACAGGACAAGTAACGATCCTCCATCTGTTGTTGGCTGTGTATCTACTCCTCAATTCGAGCATTGAACGACAATATGAGTCTTTGAAGACAGTTGCTCTCATAAATACCAAAATAAAATTTTGCATTTATGGAGGGTCAAAGTTGGGAACAAAAGCAGGGCAGTGGAGACATACCAGGAAACCGAACGAAAACAAACATGGAGGGTCATTAGACCAGAAAGAATTTGCGTATATTCATGTTTATATGCTCCTATGTATCTGAAAGTGAAAAGATACGTGTGTGTGTGTGTGTGTGTGTGCACGCGCACATTTGTATGCACATATATCACCATATATATATATATATATTTATATATTCAAATATGAAAGAGAAGCAGCTCGTGTGCTAATAATCTCGACCAAGTATGCATAAGCTTTGTGTATTTGTCTGTAGGCTCTGATTTGGCATGGTAGAGATTATACTCCAAGTGCAATGGTTATTCTAATTTTTGTTCAAAGTACTAAATTTACAATAATCTACGACAGTTGTAACTACCTCTCCTAAATATCTCTAACTCCTAGAATGCACCTCGTACACCAAAATGTTCCCCTGTTTCCCAATTTTAGATAAGACATTGACTTCATCTAAGTAGCTGGTCTCTACAACAAAGTACAATTTTTGGTCCTTGTCCCTAAAAACTAAAGATTTAAAAGTGTTTTTCTTTTTTAGAATGGTTCAGAATTCTTTTAACAACTGTTCAGAATCAGTACAAGTTAATTCCTCGGTGTATTAAAGTTGGTATTGATGCCGAAGCTGAACCAATTTCGTATTAAATAATAAAACTTCCAATAAAGAGATTCCGTTATTTTGTTCTACCTGTGTATATATATATATATATATATACTCTTTACTCTTTTACTTGTTTCAGTCATTTGACTGCGGCCATGCTGGAGCACCGACTTCAGTCGAGCAAATCGACCTCAGGACTTATTCTTTGTAGGCCTAGTACTTATTCTATCGGTTTCCTTTGCCGAACCGCTAAGTTACAGGGACATAAACACACCAGCATCGGTTGTCAAGCGATGTTGGGGGGACAAACACCGACACACAAACATATACACACTCATACATATATATATACATATATACGACGGGCTTGTTTCAGGCTCCGTCTATCAAATCCACTCACAAGGCTATAGTAGAAGACACTTGCCCAAGGTACCACGTAGTGGGACTGAACCCGCAACTATATGGTTGGTAAGCAAGCTACTTACCACACAGCCACTCCTGCACCATATATATATATATATATATATATATATATATAACGGGAAGGTTTACGAAAATAAACAAAAGACGAAGACAGGTGGAGTACAAACAAATAATATATTAGTATGGCGCTCAGGAATAGAATTAAAACAAGTCTTTTACGTTTCGAGCCTACGCTCTTCGACAGAAAGATACACAGAAAAGAAACAAGGAGAGAAACAAGGAGAGAAAAAAATTGCTTATAGGGGCTAACGATCCAACATGTCCGGACCGTGTCAGCATGGAATAAAGGACGTTACATGATGATTTTATATATATATATGGAAGAAAGAAAAACAAAGAAAGAAAGAAAAAACAAAGAAAGGAAAGAAATATAAGACTTCTTTAATTTCACTTCAGATATGTGAATATCACTATGGAGGACTTACTTCATTTTACAAACGATGCTACATACACTCTTACTACTGCTGCTCTTGCTATACGTGTATGTGTGTGTGTGCGTGTGTGTGCGCGCGTGTGTGTGTGTGTGTGTGTGTGTGTGTGTGTGTGTGTGTGTGTGTGTGTGTGTGTGTGTGTGTGTGTGTGTGTGTGTGTGTGTGTGTGTGTGTGTGTGTAAATGAGTGTTTCTGTGTGCAGTTGCGTGTACAAATTCTTTAAAGTATGAATATTTTTGTTTTGCATTTGACTGTATTACTACACACTTCCATAGCCACATAATATTATTCATATATAGACATATATGTATGTATATATATATACATATATATATACACACATATACACACACACACATATATACATATATACATATATACATATATATACATATATATATGCATACATATATATACATATATATATATATATATATATATATATACATATATACATATATATATATATATATATACATATATACATATATATATATATACATATATTATATATATACATATATATATATATACATATATATATATATACATATATATATATAATATATATATATATATACATACATATATAGATACATATATATACATATATAATACATATACATATATATATACATATATATATACTTATATATACATACATACATATATATATACATACATACATATATATACGTACATATATATACATACATACATACATACATACATACATATACATACATATATATATATATTTATATATATATATATACTTTGTGCGAGTGAACGCACACACACACACACACACACATAGGTACATGCATATATACTTTTCACTTGTACATTGTTGTTCGAATTTAACTCATTGTATTGTTATGCAATATGAGATCCACGGTAAGTATTAAAGTAGATTTTAGTATATCAATGTTTGCTTACGATTTTATTGTTCTCGTCTTTTTTTTTTTGTGATTTGCAGGGTTTTGCGTTCACAAAGGTGATCAATATTTCATTGGAGAAACTTTTATGGGCCAAACAGTGTGTGACAAATGCCTTTGTAGTGACAACAGAGGGACAATAATTTGCTCTAATATCTGCAAGAACGCAAGTAAGTGTGTTATCTGACAATATTGGTTTGAATAATTTTTTATATTGATGTCGTTGTAGTGCTTTAGCTCACTGTCTATTTGAAAAATATTTCCTATGTTTTGATTTGTCTCTCCAGCACAAAAATGTTTATTCTCCCTCTCTCTCTCTCTCTCTCTCTCTCTCTCTCTCTCTCTCTCTCTCTCTCTCTCTCTCTCTCTCTCTTTCCATCCCTCCGACTCTCTACTCCTTGAATATACACTTACGTACACGCACGAATACACTCACACACACACATACACAAATATATTCATTATCTATGTATGTGCGCGGCGTGTAGCACACCCTTTCAGCAAGCAATTCCCACCTGAACACAAATACAATAAATTATTCAACGGAAACAAGTCAGCTCCAGCTGCGCAAAAGCCACAACGGTCATCATCCCTACCAAAACCGCTCTGGGACTTAATTCTACATCATTGCAAACATGATATGGGAATTTATAGACCAAGCACCATCACATATATCGGTACTGAAGCATGGCCGCAGTCAAATGACTGAAACAAGTAAAAGAATAAAAATATAAAAGAATATATATATATATATATATATATATATATATATATATATATATATATATATATATATACGAGGGGCGTTCAATAAGTAATGCCTCTGACCCACTTGCAGTTGTTTGATTGATATAACTGAAATTTTGCATGTGCAATTATTTATATCTCTATAGATTAAGTGACAAATTACAGCTTTGAACTAATAGTGGTTTCCGATTTACAGGTGTTTGAACTGAGTCAAGTGTGAAATGGAGCCTGTTGAGTGTCGAGCAGTGATCCGGTTTTTGTATTTGAAAGGACGCACACCACGGGAGACTTTTGATGAAATGAAAGAAACTTATGGTGATGATGCCCCATCATATGACCTTGTAAAACGCTGGCATCGTGAATTCAAACATGGTCGGAACTCTGTGGAAATAGCTCCCAGATCTGGTCGCCCCCTTCTGCCATTGATGAGGCATCTGTCTGTCAAGTTGAGGCTGCCATTTTGGAAGATCGACGCATAACTATTCGCCAAATAGCCCATGATGTCAAGATTAGTACCGGGTCTGTGGAAACTATCATTCATGACCATTTGCATATGCAAAAGGTGTCTGTCAGATGGATTCCCAGGTTGCTCACACCTTTCCAGAAGCAAAAACGCGTCGATTGCTCGAGGATGAATTTGGAGATGTGCCAAGAAGATGAGTCAAAATTTTTCAAAAGACTGATTGCATAGGATAAAACCTGGGTCCATCACTATGATCCAGAGACCAAAGCCCAGTCAATGCAGTGGAAGCACTGTGACTCACCTCCTCCAAATAAGGCAAGGGTGCAGCCCTCCGCTGGCAAGGTCATGCTTACAGTCTTCTGGGACCAGGACGGAGTAGTGAAGACAGATTTCCTGGCAAAGGGTGCCACAATTACAGGAGTCTATTATGCTTCACTTTTGAGGAAATTAAGAGAAGCTATCAAAATCAAGAGGCGGGGCAAGATCAGCAAAGGCATCCTCCTCCTGCAGGACAACGCTCCGGTCCACAACTCGCTTGTCGCCAGATCAGAAGCACAGGCGTGCGGCTATGAACTCATCCCCCATCCCCCTACTTTCCTGACCTTGCACCCGCTGATTTTCACCTCTTCCAGCCATGAAGTTGTTTTTGAAAGGAAAGCGTTTCCCAGATGATGCAGCCTTGATTTCTGAAGTCACGTCGTGGTTGGAGGACCAAGCTGGGGTCTTCTACAAAAACGGTCTTCAGAGCTGCATCAAACGATGGGAGAAATGCGTAACTCTGAGTGGTTCCTACGTAGAAAAAGACTAATAACTGTTCCAAGTTTCGTTGCTCTACTGCTATGGGAAGTGGGCCAAGGGCATTACTTATTGAACGCCCCTCGTATATATATGCCCCCTCTGCCCCTCTGCATCTCAGAAAAATACAAATTAATCACACAAAACAAACGCATTCGAAATAAGAAAACTCTAATTATGTCACGATACAGAAACAAAAAACAAATCCATTTCGTAAAACAATCCTAACTCCATACGGAATAAAGCAAAAGCCAGACTAGTCATAACTCACAGACTTAGATCTTACATATACATGTATATATATAAAAGTATACGCGCCCGTGTGTATAAAAACAAGACTCACAACACATAACATGCAAAAGCATACACCCACAACATAAGTTGAAAATACTACACACCATATAATATGCATGTGTGTGAGAGAGATGTTTATATGTATGTAAATGTTATATGCATGTATTTACGTATATGCGTATGTAATATACATTTATCTATATGCATGTGTAATATGTGCATATATATGGATATGCATATATGTATACGTGCACATCTGTTTTGGATATGTACATGGTGTATATGTGTATATCTCAATACATACATATATATATATACATATATATATATATATATATATATATATATATATATATATATATATATATATATATATATGAATATATTATATATATATGTATATGTACATGTATGTTGTTGTATTTAGGATGGTCATGTTCCCTACGGAAAACACTTCATGTAAGTATATATTTGTATATGTGTATATATATATATTATATACATGTCTGTATGCATATGTATGTATATACATTTGTTTATGCGTATATATATATTTGTATAGTGTTTATATATGTATATATATACATGTGTATGAATGTTGTATATATGCACATGTATATGTTTATATGCATATGTATGTGTTATGAATATAAGCATATATGCATGTGTTTGTATATGTGTATACAGGGTGTCTATAAAGTCCGTGTGCAATTTAGTTCTGTCGTGTAAAGTTAGAAAGCTACAAGTATGTGAAATTAGCGAACTCATGGTTCATACTATCGAGTTATATTTGCTAGTGCTTGCTAGTTACGACAACAATAGATTTTTATTATCTTGCTAATACTGTCACTATTGGTGTATCTGGTACTTATCAAGCAACATGTAACAGATACACAAAGAATTTTGTTTACATAATTTAGTACTGAAACAACATAAAAGATTTTAAGGAAGATATTGATTTCAGGTTTGTTGTGGTGGCTCATCACAATGAAATGCAGGTCTTTCAAGTATGATGAAAAGAATTAAGAGTACAAAATAAGAAAACTGAGCGTACCTATTATGATAAGGGATATACTTTTTATGACAGTGAATACTGGTGGAAAATTTGTGTTGACATTTCCAGTAAACTGCACTGGCGTTATCGCGTAGTTTGTCCCACAATCTTACGATACTAGGTTCGGTTTCTTGTTGCGACTCATTAGAAAAAGTTCCTTCTATCAAGGCATTGGTTCAACTCAACTTTGAGCAATTGCTTAAACGAAATCTGTAAAAACTCGTTGTTGGACTGCATCAATTCTTTATGCTTCATTTGCTCCTTGGGTTTTTAACATCTCCATTTGGAATTTGGATCCTCTTTGCAAGTATTCGGAGGAGGTTTCCTGTCAAATGGTAATTCATAAATCATGGTTGCGTCTTCTTTTGCCTTCATCGATCTCAGACTCTCTTGAAAAGAGTGGTAGATATTGCCCTTCCTCCCATGGGTAAGCCACAAAAAGTTTTAGAAATGCGAATATCACATATTTTCTCTACTCTTTATATAGACTTATAATCTAAGAATAAGGAGAAAATCGGAATGAAACGAGTTGGGTTATCTGCCATTAAAAATGTTTAGCATAAATTTATCTCTTTTTAATATTTCAGCAAAATGTATAAGAAATGAACATATATACGGAATTGGAATGTACTTCCTGGAGTCAGATGGATGCAATACATGTAAATGCAAGCCAAAAGTCGGAATTGTCTGCACCAACATGACGTGTACTGTAGATAAAGGTAAGTTATATCTTTCGGAGATTGGGAAAATAAAAGGTTCAAGTTTTCCTGTGGGGTCGGCTTGGCTATTTTTTCTCTGCTTTATTGTTATTGCTAAATTTCTACCAATATCACAAACCATATGAAATATTGAGCTTGACAGCTACGAAGATGTACAGTAACTTAGGTATCTCTAACAGCACCATCATATATGAAAATTATTTTAAACTGAATGTTTCTTACTTTGATATTCTTATGTTGGCATATTTGATTGTTCCTATAGTAGAAGATGACTCCTTGCAATATGTTGCCATCCTCCTCATCATCATAATCATCCTTATCCTCATCCTCATCATCATCCTCATCCTCTTCTTTTTCTCCTTCCTTCCTTCCTTCCTTTCTGCTACTCTTTCTACTCCTCCAACTTCTTATACTTCTCATCTTCGTCCTCCTTATTCTTTCTCTTCTCTTCTGTCTTCTCTTTTTCCTTCTCTTTTTCTTCCTCTCTTTCTTCATCATCATTGTTACCGTTGGCGTACTGTTTCTCTCATGAATATTTTACGATTAGTCCCAGGACAGTGATTTCAAATATCTAGTTTCAATTTCTGGTTGACCAATTTTACTTGCCTTACATCTCAAATCTAGAAAGGAATAGTAGTAGTCTTACCTACCAGGATAATTAACTCTTCCCTGTTGGGAAAGATTCGTTGCATTAAATAATGGAGACGGAAATATCAAGACAACTGGCTATTGTTCCATGATAGTTACTCAGAGCTCACTGCGTTGAAATCCTGTCAAAATGTTTTTAATGCGTCTGGAGTTTGGTAAAAAGAAATGTACCAGTAATATTCACTTTCTGGTATAAAAAGTGATCTCATATATTTTCAAAACAAACTGATGCGTTGCTTCCTTCTATATTTTACTTCATTTATAAAAACAATGTTGCATGCTTCTGTGTTCCAGTATTTTGTTTCTTTGGTAAAAACATCTACGCTACTGGAGACAGCTTTGTACATCCTGATGGCCAGCGGAATTGTGTTTGCCGAATTGATGGAACTGCATACTGTAAATTTCGTAATATCAAGCCAGTATCCAGTAAGCCTAAATCGTTGTTTTCTCTTAAATTCAAATTGTGTTACATCTATGAATGTATCTTTTTTTTTCTTTCCATTAAAAAATCAGGCTTTGTCTCCTTTTAAATATTTCTTATCAATTGTTCTCAAAGAATAGAGCACATAATTTCCGAGTGGATGGGGTGGCATATTATCGATGGGAGAAATTAATGGTTTGGAGCGCACGCACACACGTGTTTGATAGGATTTCAGATTCCATCAACTAAATTCTTTCACTGGGCGTGCCCAAGGTGCTACACTGTGTGACTGAACCTGAAACTACGTGGCTGTGAAATGCTAACTTTTTAAACCACACAATCATGTCTACGCTTATGTAAATGCATTATGTAAATGCATTTATTTCTATTATATATCGCAATAGCTCTATTGATCACAGGTCTCCAACTAGCCAATCACTGCTGCATTACATTTCAAATGGTAATAGTGCCAACGAAATTTTTGTAACATGTTGTACTCCGTTCGAAGTGAACCAAATTTTGACTAGCCTACACATCTCTCACCAGCATATAACGAAAATACAAACATAACCATCAACTAGTCATAATGGCTGCTTGGATCACATGGGACAAAAAGTGTATCAAATTTTGGTTCAGGGGACAGCGTTGGGCTGAAGAGAAGTGAGAAACTTTGGTGGATAGTCGACAGTATCGCTAAGGTCAAGTGTACCATCAACTGACTTATACCCTCTAATGCATGTTAGTGACATTTATATTTTATGCTGTAACCTATTATTTTCACCTTCTTGGTATTTGAAATCGCGCACTAACTTCGAAAAGTTGGTACACGGGTTCAATTACCATGAAAGTTCAAACAATATGTTTTTTATCAATTTAATGCAGTAAGCATTTTGATTTTTAATCTTCTCTATCGCAGAGCCTTTCCAACTGAATTTTGCTATAATCTGACAGGGAAGCTTCTTACAATTTTAAAATTAGATTTATGATATGAATATATTTAACAGTTCCGCCATGCCAGGTTTAATGGCCGCAAAGGAAACGATTATGAAGGAACTATTTAAACAGTCTTTTATTTCTTGGGAGAAGTCACATCTCTAGCTCTTTTTTATAAATTATTTTAAGCCCAATCTTAAGATTGACACGAATAGAGAAACATAGTCTGAGAAATAATTATTTTTTGTTACTTTATCTGATTTAATTGATTTCATCGTCTTTCGGGTTCGATAGATAAGTTCCATTAACAATCTACTGTCAGAGGATAAACTTTAACTTTTCTTTATTCGACAAAAAAGCCTAAATTCCCTTTTTTTTCTCGCTTTTTATAGGTGATCCTAATAAGTGTCTTTACATGGGAAAAGAGTATGATATTGGAGATATATTTCCATTTAACGACGTATGTAACATGTGTGAGTGCTTAGCAAAGGGAAGATACGCTTGTTCAAAATGGAACTGCCTTGAGAACCATGACTTTGGAGGAGGTGAGTAACTGTTGCATAATGACTATTTTGTCTGGCCCCAACAATTAAAGTGAGTGAAAAATGAGACGTTCATATTTTTTCCAAGTACACTAGCATCATAATGAGAGAGAGGGGCTAAGTTAAGAGACTAAAGTTATGAGTAGTAGTTAAAACTCCTCAGTAGGAGGGATTCCCACAGTGCCGTGACAATATCGCTATCGGGTCCAGCAGAGCTTCCAGCAAGTTGTGAAGTCTGAGAAAGATACATTTGCAAACATAGTTACACCCAAGTTACAAAACTGGTAGAGATTTTTATTGTTTTTCAGTTTAGAGGAAGATAGCATTTTTCGTTGGGGATCATCTGTCCGTCGCAAGAGATAGGAAGTCCGTCGCAAGGGATTGGAATTTAGCGGTGTCGAACGATGGAGTCCTTCTACTTGAATACGGCAACTACACATTACTGGAATCTATAGATGTATTCGTCTGTCTTACTATATCACTACACTTAAATGTCGTATGTACGTATTAGGGTCTTAGCGTCGTGGTGTGATGTGCTGTGTGTGGTAGAATCTGTATTTTCGTTTGTCTTACAACATTATAAGGACCAAAAGGGGATCAAGAATAACATTTTTTGATATACACATATTGCTATTGACTTTTCAGAGCGGCTCTGTTGCTGCCGACTCAAAAAAGTTGAGACATTTTCCTCTGAAATGGAAACCGTGATAGATGTGCTGAAAACATTTCATTTGTTTTAATATTATTTATCATTCTGCTGCATATAATTATCTTCAGGGCTTTTGAAAAATGGAATGTAACAAAGAACACTCTAGAATTTTTATGTGTTCCACATGAACCAGTGTTGCTATTGGTTATTTCAACATTTTGATAATCATTCAACGTTTAATAGTTCTTATAAAGTACAACTTTAAGACTGAAGCTAGAAGGCCTTCAGATCCTGGAGCCTATTGGTGTGGCTATGTCTTATTCTATTAAAATTAGGTGTGTTAGATTGCTGTAATGAAGTGTTCGATGGAATATGATCTGGATGTTTGATCTGTCGTGCTTTCATTGGCTCGGAGAAGATGCTTTTATATTGCTCTTTGTATAAATAACTTAACTACGATGGGCCATTTCTATATGAGCCTCAAGCAGATTGTCCTTTTTGTTTTGTTTTCCTTTTGTTTTTTCAAGGCAAAAGACTTATGTACATGGTGGATTTGAGAATTAAATTTCATCTGTTTACCTGCCGAGCGTTCTTTCCCAGAATTTTATTTCTATGCTTTTCTAGTTCCAACTGTAACAAGCTGGCTTGATCATTTATTATGTATTATTCTAAATTTGTCTCACGAAGATTTGCCTATTCCCAGCAATATTGTGTTTTGTATTAGTTCAATGTTTGTGAGATATATCACACTTTACAGTTTTCGCTGCCTTTCCTTGTAAAGAAATTTTTATTTCTTTTCGTAGCTGAGATGTTTGAAATTGTTATATGAAATCTGCTTCGCGCAGGTAACTCAATTTCTTCTCAATAAGCTTCGAAGAAACTTATTTTCGAAAGTGAAAATATATTTGAGAAAGAAGGGCCCATTGCGGGGTTATATGTCAGGTCTGTATTATTGGTGAATATAGACTGCAGTTGTGTTTACCTGTGCAATACGTTATTAGTTGGTGATCGAAAATGTCTTAAGTGACATTAATTAGCACCAAGCCCATTCGAATTAGAATTCAGTCCTCTACTTGCAAGTTATTTTATTTTTGTTAGGTTTTGCTAGCCTTAGACTCTTCACAGACTAGGACCAACAGCAGCAGCAGCTGTAGCAGTTGCAGCAGCAGCAGCAGCAGCAGCAGTAGTAGTAGTAGTAGTAGTAGTAGTAGTAGTAATTTGAGGTATTACTGCACATTTTTAACAAAGAAATATTCTTTACAATCAAAGCATCTCTAAAACAGACGAAGAAAAACTGCACATACAAGGGAAAAATATACAGAATTACTGAGATTTTCAAAGATAGCGGTAGCTGCTCGGTATGTTCCTGCTTGATTTCTACAGAAGTCAGATGTGTGAAGAAAAATTGCACCAAGTTAATTAGCATTGGTAAGGGTAAGTATCGCAAATAACACATTATGTAGTTAAGAAGTTCGTTTCACAACCACTTGCTTTCGGGTTCGTGGGATTTGGGCAATTATCTTCTATTATTGCCCCGGTAATGCATGCTTCTATTCAGAAACTGGGATGCGTCCTGATACTTGTCTGATTCAGGAGCGCCTGTTCAAACTGTTTACTCGGTTCTCTGTGCACTAACGATCTGGCTGGGTTGATGGCTCGCGTTGGTCCACCACATGATTAAGATAGATGAGAAGGTATTTCGCATTAAGTTAACATTTTTAATGTCCTAAAGTTGA
Source organism: Octopus sinensis (assembly GCF_006345805.1). NCBI lineage: Eukaryota > Metazoa > Mollusca > Cephalopoda > Octopoda > Octopodidae > Octopus > Octopus sinensis. The sequence continues at coordinate 61,600,461 of NC_043007.1, read as the reverse complement.
TGAACCAACTATTGTTCTTATTTTCAATATATATATATATATATATATATATATGCACATATATAACTTTTCGTGTGTGTGTTTGTGTCTCCTTGTCATGATAGTTGTAAGCGAGCGCTATCATCATACAAGCGTTGTCGTTCATTTCCAGTCTTCCGTGTAAACATATCCGGTCAATGAGAAATATTACCTTGCTGAAAAAAGTGACGATTGGTGATAGGAAGGGTATTCAACCGTATAAAACCCTCCTCAACGAATTCCGTCTGACCCATGCAAGCATGAAAAAGTCGATTTCAAAATGATGACGACTGACACTAAATTTGCGGTTCTTTTTTGAAATGCGATGAACATTTTGTATTTCTTTATCTGACTAAGTCCTGTTCGAGAGACTTTGATTATTTACACAAAAATAATTACAGGTGGAAGAGAAGATGGAAAACAGAAAAATATTAATGATGGAACCAATTCTCTAGTATCGTATAATAGATATTGTCACCTTGTTTTATCATTGTCTAATCTCTCTACCGGTCATTTGGGAGTCATGTTGGTCTCTATTTCGAGATCGACTTCACCATTCATTCTTTCGGGGTCGATAAAATAAGTACCAGTTGATCACAGGGGTTGACGTAATCCGTTGCTCCCGGTTAGAATGTCCTCCGGAACAGACCAGCCAGTTGATTTTCGTGGACGTCCTGAGTTTCCCCAGCAGCGTCATTGCAATTGCCCGCCACTAACCCTCCATAGAACGCCAAAGTGGAACTTCAACGACCGTACTGCCCGACTGACAGAGGAGAGTGAGCACCTGACGATACTTTAGGTAGGTGACAGGCGCCCTGCCTCGGTGTACGTTTGATCCAGGACTTCAGCTCAGTCAGAGAGACATGCTGTGGAAGAGCGAATCTGAAAAACCGCGTCAACACCTGCTCACCGTCAAAGAAGCGCTGCAAATGGCGTAACTTCAGAGCATGTGTGCGCGTCAGTAGCCATAGCATACCCAGTCCTTTGTTCAGCGAATATTGACTGCAAATGGAGCCCCTGATCAGTGATACGCGTCCTTTCCACAGAAAGTGGAAGAGTATGTGCACCCGTTTTGTCAGACGTAAACCTGGCCAGGGAACAACGGTCAGACGGTAATATATAACGGAGACGATGTAAGCATTCGTCCCTTCTTCCTGAATTTTCAGAGATAGCTTTCTCTCAGCCCATTTCTGGTTGAGTGTGGTCAATCTGCTCGTTACCAAGTCCTAGTTCTCCACCAAGATATCGGGACCAAACCAGACCCCGATCAATTTAACCGGCTTCTCCGTCCAGCGTTCCACAACGTTATTGGATGTTATGGACCTGCCCCGCCAGGTACCGAGCTGCAGGCCCATTGACTTTTCTTGATTAATTTTGCTCTTGTTATCGCCTCGTATTCTTTTAGAGCAGTGTCGATCAGGTCTGTGTGCCTGGTGCTCGACACTATGACGGTGACGTCATCCACATATGCCGACACGATTCCCCCATGTCCCAGCTCACGCGGTATGCTCTCAACGGCTTCAGTTTCCGCAGTAGTGGCTCTAGAGCCAGTGCATACAGAAAAGATGAGAGCAGGTACCCTTGACGGACCGAACACATGATACTGAATGTTTCTGATTAGTAGCCATTTACTCGAACTGCCGTGAAAATGTTGCTGTACGTTGCGGCGATCCAGTCACGGAAAACAGGACCGAACCCGGCCACCGTGAGAACGGCCGCTAAGTACTGATGGTCGACCATATCGAAGGTTTTAGTTTGATCCAAACTGATCAGGTCCCCACCTATGCCAGCTTCTTTATTCACCATGTCTGACGTTTTGAATGAGGTGGAAGTTGACGTGGATAGAACTGCTTGGGTTGGCACATGTTTGTGCATCACCAATCAGTTTCTCGACAACAAGCGTCAACCTCTTTGCTAACACCTAGACCAAAATTTTGAAATCTGCCTCCAGCAGCGTTATGGGCCTAACATTTTCTATTTGATTCACCTTGTTTGGGTTCTTTTTCAGTAGTGTCACTGATCCTCGATTTACAGAGCAAGGAATTTTCCTGTTCTACTACCACTTGTGGTAGATATCTGCTAAGAGGCCGCTAAACAGGTCTGGCATATAAAATAAAGCTCATAGGGCTGACCATCCAAACCAGGTGATTTCTTGCCATGCAGCCCATCATCGCACCCCGTATTTCCGCGGCTGTTATCAGCATTTCGCAACGCTCCACTCCACCCTTGCCGAGAGTCGTGGCAAGCTTTCGAGGTAGGCACCGAAGTCCATTCTTCGTTCCGGACAGCCATTCGTCCCAAACAGTCGTGTGCTACAGAAATACCGCACAAGTATGCTCGGGCTCGAGTACCGTGCACCCATTTTGATCCACCAAGGACCGAACTGTGGTTTCGTTGTCACGTTGCGCCTCTGTGGCTTTCGTTCCCTCGTTTCTTAGAGCACGCACCTCAATTCTGACAATGCATCCTTCGTGATTAGCGTTTAAGATTTGGTCCAGGACCAATCTCGCCACCAGCACATCGGTTGCAATCCCTTTTTTGCGCACTTCTTCTAAGTTTCCAGCCAAGTTTCGCCTCTATTCTATTTCTTCCTATCGCTAATGTCTTGCTAAACTTATTTCTACTCTAATTGCCTTTTTCAGGGCAAACCATTATTTGTTGTTGACAATTGACCCCGTTAACACCCGCTTAGCTAATTCGCTAATCCAGTTTCTGTAATCGTATTTAGTAAAGAAACCCAAATTTACCCCGTAAGGGATACACGTGGAGAAAAATAACCAGCGCCGAAGGTACGGTTTTATTTTATCGCTATAACGATAATAAAAGCTCAATATAAAACTTTGTGTAACAAAATAAAGAAGAGCACTCAGAGAGCGCAAACCTCCGCCAAGGCAACACCTACGTCCTCTCAACGATTAGACAGAGATGATTTTTAAAATGAGAATATCTGAAATAAACTCGACTGCTCTCACAAATGAGAATACTAAAAATGAACCCGACCGCTCTCAAAAATTAAGTGAAAAAAAAAAACAGGAAAAATAATCTAGAATCTCTGCCCGGTACCGGATCAATCCCCAAATCTAATTAGTTTGTGCCAGTCACGAAGCCAAACATCCCTGAAAGTTTCATCCGAATCCATCCAGCGATTCTTGAGATATCTTGTCCACGGACAAATAAACAAACAGACACGACTGAAAAAAATACCTCCACTTTAGTTAAGGCGGAGGTAATAACAACAAACTCACTGGAGCTATGTGCAATACGTGTCGACAGACGAACGGCAACAACAAGAACAATAATAATAATCCTTTCTACTAAAGACACAAGGCCTGAAATTTTGGGGGTGGGGACTAGTCGATTACATCGACTCCAGTGTTTCAGTGGTACTTAATTTATCGACCCCGAAAGGATGAAGGGCTAAGTCGACATCGGCTGAATTTGAACTCAGAACAGAAGGACGGACGAAATACAGCTAAGCATTTTGCCCGGCGTGCTAACGATTCTGCTAACTCGCCGCCTTAATAATAATAATAATAATAATAATAATAATAATAACAACAACAACAACAACAACAACAACAACAACAACACAACAACAACAACAACAACAACAACAACAACAACAACAACAACAACAACAACAACAACAACAACAACAACAACAACGATGAGGACAGTCAGCCAAGGACAATCAATTTATGTGCGGGTTTACATAAAAGATGAGAATGAAATGGAAAAGACGTAAAATTATACATAGTGTACTAAGTATGTTGTAATATGAATGATGAAATCCTCCTGTTACAGGTAAAACTCTGTCTAAAGCAATTCAAGGAACCCTACATTTCCAGGATTACCCTGATCACTAAAGCCACTATTTCTCGCCCAACTTTTGTTGTCCAATCTACAAGCAATCTACAAGCTATTCACTCTAACTATTTTTATCACAGTCACCCATCCTTTCACAAATTCACTGGGAGGTAGCATTTACCTTTCTACCCAAACTCTTCTTTCCAAGTCGATGAAGGTTTGGCGAAGAGGAAAGTGCCTTTCCTCAATCGTTTCAACCCCTTCACACAAACAAACCTCTTTCGTCAGATAGACGAACAACTGGGTGGTGGGATGATCTTGACGATGGATTCGGGCGACTGTTGGATTCACGCCATTCGCAATAACGGCTGTTCGATGTAACTTCACGAGTAAGCAATACTCGGACACTGGACAAGTGCATGCAGAACGACGAAAGGGTTCTGCACACATCTCGGACAGTCCCGCCAGGCGGCGCTTCCGTATTTGTACAGTTTATCTTGGGCCGGCATACTTCTCGGTGTCACTAAAGGTCCTCGGCACAAGATCAGCAATTTTCAAAGGAAGCTTACCGATTACATCGAACACTGTACTTTGCTGTTGCTGCTGCTGCTACTACTGCTGCTGCTACTACTGCTGCTGCTATTGGTAAAGGCAGTAGTAGTAGTAGTAGTAGTAGTAGTAGTAGTAGTAATTAATTAGTTTATGTACATTTTGCTTCCTTGTTTTTTACAGTACATGTAATAATGTTTAATACAGAATATATAGTAATGTTTATTAAAGTATATATAATAATGTATTACTTAATTATTACAGTACATATAATAATGTATTACAGTACATATAATAATAGTAATAATCTTGTTTATTACAGTACATATACTATCGGAAAAAAAAAAATTCTGTACTTACAACGGACAAAAATATAAAGTCGCAGAAGTTTTCCTGGGTGATAATGGTTGCAGCAAATGTTTTTGCCCAGCTTCCGGAAAAGTTAAATGTGTGAAGAAAGCTTGTTCCAGATTAATTAGCGTTGGTAAGCAATTAATTCATTAATTAGCGCAGATAAATTGTTGCATTCAACACGTTATTCTCAATGTTACCATCGTTCGTGAAACGAAATATTTTCTTTTTTTTCACTTTAAACTTCTTCATTTGAGCGAAATTGATCTTTAATATAGTACGTTATGTAGGTCTAAAGACAATATGAAACAAATAAAAACTTCATATTCCTGTTCCTTGGGAGAAAGACAGTGGAGGAACGAGTGTGTGTGTGTGTGTGCGTGTGTGTGTGGGCGTTCGTGCATGTTTTTGTCTGCCACTGATTTTCTGTGCTTTTAAGCACTAAATATCTAAATGAGATGACTTCTCAAGACAAATACTGCCGTGTTACAATGTTCTTATAACACATCGTTGTTAAGTAGGATATAAAGACTGATATTCACTACTATGACTACTTCCGTCGCTAATATCTAATTTTTATTCTGGCATGTCGTTTAATTGTTGGGGCCAGACAAAATAGTCATTATGCAAGAGTTACTCACCTCCAGAGAACTGGCTTGAGATAACAATTGGCCCTTTCTCATCTTGTATGAGGAATACCGAATGTCTTCATGTACTACCTGACTGATAAGAAACTCAGACACTCCCATGTTCTTAACGATGGACCTGATTGACTTAGAGGGATCGTTTTTAATCATGATCTAGATCTCACCAACAAATTCAGGAGATATTTTCTAATCAGGACGATAAGAATGAGTTTTCCGAGCTACCGTACTTTCGTAATCACCATTAAACTCATCCAACTTTTTCCAAATCCTTTGCGCTGTCCTTTAACTGAGATCTAAACACTCTGAAATTTTCGAATTGGAGCTTCTGGCGCGAAAGCCAAGCAGTACAACATGTCGTTCCAAATTTCTGACAGAGTAAATTGCATCATGGTACTATTTTTCTCATAGACGGTGCGCAACTGACCCTACTGTGCTGTGTAGTCAACAAAATCAAATGGGCATGTGCAAAATTAAAAATATAAAATGGCGAGAATTTACCCATCGCACCCTGTATATATATATATATATATATATACACACACACACACACACAAAGTATGGGGGTTTAGTTCACAGGTAATGTAAACGATTAGGCACGCTAGGTAAGTGCTGTAACGGATTACTATGACTAGAAGGTAGTTATGGAGCCATTGCAGATTTCCGATGCACCGGATATATAATTGCTAAACAAAACAGCAAGCATTAAGGCAAAGCAAACATCTCAAGTTGAAAATATATTATTACAGGAAGAAATTCAAAATCTTACAGCTGTGAACCTTTATGCTTCTTTTAGGCTTCTTTTTTCTTCGTTTTTCATCTCCTTATTCTTTTACTCTCTTCCTCTATGTCACCTCATTAATATATGCCATTATCATTTTCCCTATGTTTTCCCTATTTGTCTCTGCTGACGGAATATTCCATACGCTGGGATATCCCAGAAACAGCTATAAGATTTTTAATTTCCTCCTATAACGATATTGTATTCGACTTGAGATGTTTGCCTTGCCCTAAAAGCTTGCTGTCCTGTTTAACAAATATATATCTATACAAATAAATTTGACATGGGCGATTCCTTTTTGTCTTGGGATTCACGGTCAAACAGCTGGGTGAAATTGCGCGAAAAATTACACAGATGTGTACAATGATCCGGTGGTGTTGCTGGACTTTGTATTTTTTCATAGCTCCCATAGTTACCGAGATAATCTACTATAGTAATACTCTTCTGTTTATAAATGAGAAAGGAAGGGGTGATAGAGGAATAAGGAAGGAAGGGGTGATGTTAATTGTACGCTGAAAAAATAAATCAAACGGCGTTTCAACTCTGTGAATATATGAGTGTGTATGTAAAAGGAGGTATATGAATGTGTGTGTGTGTGTGTGTGTGTGTGTGTGTGTGTGTGTGTGTGTGTGTATGTGTGCGTGTTTGTTTGTGTGTATGTGCGCGCAATGGAAGTGGAATGTTTCAACTTTGTTCGCTTAGTATTTGGGTTTATCTTTTGATTTGGTTGAATCTTGGTTGTTTTTTTGGGAGGAGTCAGTTATTTTTAGCGTTTTCACAGAAAAAGTCATTCTAAAATTGTTTTTTTAATGTAAGCATGCCCAAACAAGTCGAATGCTTACACGGAGCAGGTTTTACAGCCACATCATCCAAACCGACCGGGTGAAACCGGGCTTAGCTGCTAGTATATATATATGTATATATATATATATATATATATATATATATATATATAATGGACTTTTGCCGAACGACCTGCACAAATGATTTGTTTATAGTGATCAAATGTTCGTGCTGCACTTTAGCTCACTTCCTCCATCAAACTGACGTTGTCTCAACAGGTGCACTGTGTGCCACGCATCAGACGTCGCAATGATCGCAGAGCAACGTAAGAGTAAGTGTTTTGCTAAAGAACACAACACACCACCCGGTCTAGGGATCACGATTTAGCGATCGTGAGTGCAACACCCTAACCACTAAGTCATGCGCCTTCTCTCTCTCTCTCTCTCTCTCTCTCTCTCTCTCTCTCTCTCTCTCACACACACACACACACACACCAACAAGGCACGCGGAATTCTGTTCTTGATTCGACGGTCATTCGGAATGCTCACAGCAGCCATATTCCTACCACTCTATGTCACGCTGGTGAGACCCATATTGGAGTACGGGATTCAAGCCTCTTCTCCTTATCTCCTCAAAGACATACAGCATCTCGAAAGAGTCCAGAAGCTGGCTACCCGCATGGCTCATAGTCTCAAAAATGTGTCCTATGAAGAAAGGCTGAGGACGCTCGACCTTTATTCTCTTGAAAAACGCCGCCGCCGTGGTGATCTCATTCTCGCCCACAACATCATAAGCGGAAAGTGTAACCTCTCGAAAGAGCTGTTCTTCACTCCTGCTCCAGAGCGTCGGCTGCGGGGTCATTCCGAAAAGCTCTACCTGCGACGATTTCATCTCAATCGAAGGAGAGGAGCTTTCTCCGTCCGGGTTGCGGATCCGTGGAATAAGCTGCCAGACGAGATGGTGAAGATGCCGACGACCGCTTTGTTCAAAGCCTCCCTTGACCTCAAGTGGCCTGAACTCTTTACATGAACACCACCCTGTACTTAACTCCATGTCCCCCTACATGGCCTTGCTATTTGCTTTTGAGCCAAATTAACTAACTAACTAACTAACTAACAAACAGACCACACACACACACACACACACATGTTGATATACATTAACCAACCAAAAATTAAGGGAAAGGAAATCCGATGTTTAGCAGCTATGATGGCTTCTTTCAATCCTTCACTCATCAGCAAATCATTATCTATAATGGAAGCACTAAACTAACTGCAGCGGCGGCAGCAGCAACAGCAGCAACAGCAGCAGCAGCAGCAGCAACAGCATCAGCAGCAGCAACAGCATCAGCAGCAGCAGCTGTATAGTAGTAGTAGTAGTAGTAGTAGTAGTAGTAGTAGTAGTGGTGGTGGTTGGTGGTATGGCGGCGGCGATGGCTGTGGTGCTAGTGGTGTGGTGCGGATGTTGGTGGTGGGTTGTATTTGTGCGCCTTTTTCCTGACAAATGAATTTTTCATTTTTTTATGATAGTACATAAATCGCTACCGAAAAAGTTCTGCACTTACAAGGGACATGAATATCGAGTTGCACAGGTTTTCCTGGGCGATGATGGTTGCAGTAAATGTACGTGCCCGGTTTCCGGTGAAGTTACATGCATGAAACGAACTTGTGTCACAATAAAGGAAGGTATGTTGCCGTACCTAACACATGCTTTAAATTTTTCTTTTGTAAAATAACGCTAGATGTATGATTATTGCTTATATCGCGATCGAGAAGTATCGATCATCGGGGTCCGAAACTCAAACCAGATTTCGTGGTGAAAAGGCGTAAAAAAGATGATAGTGATGAGCCTGTTTCACTAGCGAAGTATACACATTTGTTTATTTATGCCAACGTCGTATTCCTATCAACAGTGTTGTCCATTTCCTCTATTAAATTTATTTTTAGTTTAAGATTGCTGACACTGATTCTTGCTTTCTCTATAAGTTATTTTCTCTTTTTCCTTTTCTTTCCTCTCCTGCGTTTTTCTTTAAAATTATTTTCCTTGAATAATAATTAACTGAATGTCCCTTAGTTAAAGCTAATATTTTATTAGCTCTGAGATAATTAATCAATGTACTTTAATCAATTGAAGTTGAGTAAATAAATAAGTAAAGCTTGAATTTATTAATCATATCACTCCTTTGGTGTGTTAAATAATATAACACAGTAAATGTTCTATTTTTAGAACAATGTCAGCAATTGACTTCAAAACTATTTTGAAAGGGTCAACTGTCATGTTTGATGCCTGCTATCTCCTGGTATATAAGCCTGTTTTGCCAGTATCAGTTTTTATGAGTGACACCGCTAAATTTAGATTAGATATGTCTTTTTACTATTTTATTATAATTTACAACTTTATTCAGCTATCCACCCTATTTTCTAAACATTTCTTAGATGTTTGTAATTTGATTCAAAATTTCACTTGTTGATGAACTGTTGATTCATCAACATGTCACAACTCGCTTGTATATTTGGTAAACCTGATGAGTTGAGAGTTTAGTAACGTATGACATAATCTTATGAATGTTGTGAATATTATATTCCTGACTGTACCATGCTTAAGTCACAGTAAAGACTGTTAATAACACAATTGTAGAAGTATCAGATCTCATTCGTCTGTTTTTATGTTTTTACACGACACCTTAGGTGCCATCAATCTTTGGATACTATTGGAAGTGTTGATTTCCAAACAACATTCAACTTCCTTTCATTGATACATTCCGTGCTATTGTAATGGATTACTTAACTGATATGTGATATTTTGTCTTGGCATCAATTGTGGCGTGCTTCATTTTGAAAGACAGACAGACAAGTAGATAGGTAGATAGATGGATGGATAGATACATAGATAGATAGATAGATAGATAGATAGATAGATAGATAGATAGATAGATAGATAGATAGATAGATAGATAGATAGAGAGGCAGACAGATAGATAGATAGATAGATAGATAGATAGATAGATAGATAGATAGATAGATAGATAGATAGATAGATAGATAGATAGATAGATAGATTAAGGTTTGTAAAGAGAAGATCAATAACTTCCAACATGTTATAATGACACGAGCTGCCAGAAACAGGGAAGTGATGGGAGAAAATCCATTTTATCACGTGATATTTGAAACCATCTTTGCTTTTTGCAAACCGCATTTTCTTAAAAAAATATCGTCAGGTGAACCCTATGGCAAGTTTCATTGAGAATGGCAGAGTTTAATTAAGCTCATTATAACCTAATAAAATCTCTCACGTGTGAGAAATGTAACAAAGTATGAAAGCGTAAATCAGGTCACACAAGCCATCCTAAAACTTCACGACCAAGATACATCGAAGCAAAATACAGCAAAATAATGCAATAATCAATAATCACTGCAGGCTATAAGAACTATATACACACACACATACATACATACATACATACATACATACATACATACATACATACATACATACATACATACATATACATACATACATACATACATATATATATATATGAGTGAGAAAAATGTACAGGTGTCATTCAATACGGCCGTTTCAAGCAGCTCCTTGAAACAGCCGTAATGAATTGACACCTGTACATTTTTGTTACTCATTTAAATTCAGCTCACCTAACTTGGAATCTGCACTTCGGAAATACTATAGAAGGAACATTTATAAAAGTACATGTATGAATTACCAAGAACGGATATTGACTTAGCTCGGTTGCGTTCTCTGCACACGCGGCTGGAATATCAGGTACAAACACCCCTGCACAGAATCTTGATATTCAATATTCAATTAATATTGTTTGGGTAATGTATATACATATATATATATATATATATATATATATATATATATATATATAGCGATAGACAGATAGACATGTTCGTTCAGTAAATGAAAAGTTCTCCTATACATACACACATTTTGTCTGGCGATCTACCAGTTCTGTAACTCAAACTAATCTTTAAAATGACTTATAATATTGTCAGAATTCTACGAGTAGTGTGATCAATAAAATATAACTAAATAACCAGTTACATTCATAATATAGAGAATATATCAACATTAGCTACTGCACATCTATTATATAGATTACTAAATAGATATAGATAACTGCACATATATTATGTAGACTACGGCACATATTTTACATAGATTACTGCACATATATAATGTAGATTACTGAATATGTATTATGTAGATTACTTTCAACAGATGAAAAAATATAAGCAAAATAAAAACACTGCACATACCTCAAGCAAACTTAATCTACTCGTTTGCACAATGAAAGTATGCAGCAAAAAATATAGTAATGAAACAGCAGTAGTGGTGGTGGTGCTGGTGATGGTAGTAGTAGTAGTAGTAGTAGTAGTAGTAGCCTATGCTATCGTCTATGTACTATGTACTATGTGCTAATGAATTAACATTTATATTTCAGTAGTGACGACATCAACAACAACGACAACAACAACAACAACGCCGATTCCTTTCTGTATGTACAACGGGTATAAATACGACAAAAATGATGAATTCGCCGGTGTAGATGGCTGCAGTAAATGCTCGTGCAAGGAATCCGGTGTAGTTACGTGCATCAAGCAAATATGCTCCGATTCAAACAACAGTGAGTTGCCGCACCTTATAGGCCCATTTATTTAACACTAATTTAATAATTATTTGTGAAATGAGATGTCTGTTACTTTCTGTCCATTTCACGATGACTCGGTCATTGTTTCATACGACAGAGAGGAGAATCGCAGGCGAGAAAAGAAGATGCAATTACACCAACAGTATTCAAGGAATCTTGGTTCGAGACCGGGTTATCCATTTTGCCTGATTAAAAGAGATCATGTAATAGCAATTCTGATTAAAATCTTACAAGATTACTGATGTTATTAATAACTTTTTCCATACTAAACATTCACGGTACACCTTTGTTTATTAAATTTAAATATGTTATAAAGGTGGAAACGTTCGTCAAACCCTTCAACTGTAAGAATATGAAGGCGCACATATTTTTAACAGAACTAATTCCACGTTCTAACCTAGTGAGCCCCTACCAGACCCCCTTTTGAAACGTAAGTGTGAAAGATGTATATTTACCATTTAACTCTTTCATGTAAGACAGTTTATTCTCAGTAGTGAAGGAAAGTTATCTATTAACTTGTTCTTTACAGAGAGAAGACCCGTAGGAGGTTTGCACGGTGTATAAAGTTTAGTTTCAAGCATTTGCATTAACTATATTAGTATAGTTATGTAATGAGGCCAATGTTTCCACCTACACGATATACTACCAGTGAATAAACAAATGTGTGTCATGAAGGTTTGCTATCGAATAATTTATTAATAATGGTCATGGGGAATTTGTGTCCTCGCAAAATTATATCCGGAATAAAAGAGGTACTGGATCATCATTTGGCGGAAAATCGATAGAGATACCTGTAGTAAGTGGTAAGGTATCAGTGGTGAAGTTAATCCATTTATATCGTTTGTTTACAAATGAGAATCTCTGTGTATTTAGCCTTGTTATACGTTCTTCTACTGAACTGTTTTCTCTCTCTCTCTCCCTTTCTCTCTATCTCACTCCTCTCTCTCTCTCTTTTTCTCAATCCCCCTCTCTCTCTCACACACTCACACACCAATACTTTCTCTTTTATTCTCTGTCACTAATTCATTAGTTAGCAAAAAGTGCTGGACTTAAATTAGTGACAAACTAACTCCTATCCAAGATTTATATTACAAGTTTATGCCAGATTTCTTTCATATTTTTACATGAAAATTCGTGAAAGGGTGCACTTGTTCAGTTGTCTTGACTTTCTCTTTCTACTGGGAATGTTACGTGAAAATGAGAGTTAGGTCTTTCTCACTTTAAATAAACCTTGCACTTTTCTAGCTTGTGCCAAGCGTGTGGTGCACAACTTGAAAACCCTAACTAAACAGCAAATAGTTTCGTCGTCGCTGTTAAAATATTCAACACATCTACAACAATGAAATATTAGCATTGCATGAAAGGTGTCGTATAGACATGAGCTGTCACGATTTCCAGCCGCAAGTGATTATATCCTTCATTGAACTGCTGCGTCGCCATTGATAATGTTTATTGATGTCGACCGCAACTTTGTGGATCCACAAGCAACGGACCATAGAACCACATAGCAGCTGCCAATGTATCTCAGATTTGCGACAAGAAAATATTGCCACCTCCGAACCTATAGAGGAAGCAATAGTGAATCTCCGATCCCTGAATAGATGAGACCATGTTTGAAGTGCCGTGTAGTCTAAGATATCGTCCTCACTGGTCATCAACAGGTGGTAGGATAACTCTAGGAAACAATTTTCCGTTTTCTATTCCTATTTTTTAGTCTTTTCACTATATATTCATTGATAATTATTTGATCATCGTGAAATTTGACGGATGATCTACTATATATATATATATATATATATATATATATATATAATATATATATATATATATATATTATATATATGTATACATACATACATACAGACGGACGGACGGACGGACAGACAGACAGACAGACAGACAGACAGACAGACAGACAGACAGACAGACAGACAGACAGATAGATAGATAGATAGATAGATAGATAGATAGATAGATATAATGGTCATTATATATTTCTTTATTGTAATAAATTTGACTTACATCTGCTTCCAGTAGTCATTATTGGTTCGTTATTGATAGGTTTCCACAATTAGCCCATTGATTCATTGAGAAATGTGAGAAGTTCAAAACAGCACTCATTACTGACAGGCACATGTTATTGAGTAATTTATTATTCCAGCGGTTACCTCACGTTAACGACTGGTATTTCACTTTTTCAATATATATATTATATATATATATATATATATCTATATATATAAAAGTAGATAAATGGTACAACAAGGCACCAATATTTACTGGAAAATAGCAATCGATATAAATACGACGTGTATTGTATAGCTTCACTGCGGATATACAAGCAAATACGTGTGTGTGCAACGAACATGAAAGGAAGAACATTCGATAAGTAGACAACCTAGAATCGGATAATGCAGGACCGGTTTCTAACACTTCAAATACGTTTGACAGCGTAAATTTGATTAGTCTTCATCAGCTGCATTTACCAAGACAAAGTTTCAAATGTTGCCACATCAATGCCAGTACACTCGTCTGAACGCCAAAGCTTTAACAGAACGAGAACAGCGAAGAAGTTTCAATGAAAATAATAAAGCAATACAAATGTATTACTTTCCAGTAAAGGATAGCCCCATAAGGATAAAATTATACATATAAAAGTAGATAAATGGTACAACAAGGCACCAATATTTACTGGAAAATAGCAATCTATATAAATATGACGCTATTGTATAGCTTCACCGCTATACAATTGATGTGGCAACATTTGACATTTTGTCTAGGTAAATGCAGCTGATGTTTGTGTGCAACAAACCTGAAAAAAATTTGTCTTACCTCTAGGAAGAACATTCGATAAATGGACAACCTAGAATCGGATAATGCAGGACCGGTTTCTAACTCTTCAAATACGTTTGACAACGTAAATTTGATTAGTCTTCATCAGCTGCATTTACCTAGACAAAGTTTCAAATGTTGCCACATCAATTGTATAGCAGTGAAGCTATACAATAGCGTCGTATTTAAATCGATTGCTATTTTCCAGTAAATATTGGTGCCTTGTTGTACCATTTATCTACTTTTATATGTATAATTTTACCCTTATAAGGCTATCTTTTACTGGAAAGTAATAATACATTTGTATTGCATTATATATATATATATATATATATATATTATATATATATACATATATATATATATGCATATGCATATATATATATGTACTCACCACTTCATCCTACGTGGATATCCCCTCACCACTATCCACACTGCCCTTGCCAGAGCACGTTCCGTCGACCGTGCATCTGCTCTCTCTCCCCGCACCTGCCCCGCCTCTTTCCCCTCACCTACTACTCCACCACCCTATCTCTCCAACACAACATTCTCGGAGCCTTCCGGCGACTCCAGTCCGACCCCTGCACTTCGCACATCTTCCCTAACCGACACCTCCCCTCCTTCAAACGAGCCCACAACCTACAAGACCTTTTGGTATACAGCTTCTTCGCGAACCAAACCTCCCAACCCGGCTCGTTCCCTTGCTCCCGCCCACGCTGCCGCACTTGCCCTGACCACCCCAACACCAGTCTCCTCCCCGCCACATCGACCCTATCGCATCACCGACTCCTTCACCTGCACCTCTACCAATGTCATCTACTGCATCTCCTACTCTCTCTGCCCTTCTCTATACATCGGGCAAACGGGACGCCGCTTGGCTGACCGGTTCGCGGAACACCTCCGAGACATTCGACTCGGCAATGACACCCCGGTCTCGCGCCATTTCTGCTTTACCGGTCACTTTTTGCAACACCTGTCTGTGTTCAGATTGTCCTTGCACAGGGACCATCCGGACTTCCGTCTTCGCTGTGAACAGGGATTAATTTTCTCTCTTCGCTCCTTTGCACCACATGGGCTCAACTCTCCTCCCCTCTCCTCTCTTCCTTTCATACCTACTTCTTCCCACCCACCTATCCTCTCTTGCACCGACTCCTACTTCTACTCTCCTCTGCTCTCTTCACTCCTACCCACCTCCTTTCCCCCTCGCCCTTCATCGTCAGCCCTCACTCGTAATCCCACCCCTACACAATCCAATCCCACATTTCCTATCCATCAATTCCCACCCCACCCCATCCCTTACACCCACTCCCACATACCCCACCTCTACCCCCTCCCTCAGTCTAACCAAAACCCCACCTTTGCTTCCACACTCTCGCCTCCCCCACCTCCCAACACCATCACGCCACACCACACACCACTACACCTTACACCAACATACCACACAACACCACATCACATCACACCACCACGCACACACTAGCACTGACCACTTCCCAGCCCCACATCATCCACACGCTTAAACATGCACACACGCACACGTCAAGGTCACCAGTCCTCTTCCGCACTCACATACATGCTCTCTAATAAACACGCACGCACACCTTCGTTTTGGGATCACCACTACTTTATTATCTCCCTTCTTCCTAGCTCTCCTGTGTGACTCCTCTGTTCGGCATTCGTCATGATAGATCGCTAGCCACTACACATTCTTTATTTTCTCTCCTTGTTTCTTTCTGTATTCCTTTCTGTGGAAGAGCGTAGGCACGAAACGTTAAAGACTTTTTCACTTCCCGAGCGTTAAACTAATACATCTGTTTGTTGTCTACACCACCTGTCGTCGTCTTTTGTTCTTTTTTTGTGAATTCTCCCTATATATATATAAAGATAAAGATAAAGAAGTTTTATATATAAAGATATATATATATATATATATATATATATATATATATATAATATATATATCTTTATATATAAAACTGAAGTTGTGTGTATGAGAGTCTGTCTCCTCCGATTTAGATTCCTAACTACTCCCACATTTTGCGGTGCAGTTTAACCAAAAACGGGTATCTTATAGTCGTGATTCATATCGAGCCCTTCTGGGTATTAGCGCGTGTCTACGATGAGTCTACGATTTAAAAAAAAATTAGCATCTTTTTTTCGTTTTTTTACTGCATTTTTTGCTCGGTTTATATAAGGGAAGTAACTCTCTAAAAATGCTTATATAGTTATTTCCCTTACAAACCCGAGCAACGCCGGGCGATACTGCTAGTATATATATATAATTTAAATTTCATATATATATATTATATATATATAATATATATATATATATATATACACACGAATACTTCATCGTCTTCGACCTGGCCTTATACAATGGAACCACCACCACCAGACTTCACCAGGTACATTTTCACACTATAAACTCACTCATCGTTTGGACTTAACACGCCATTCCTAGTAACAGCTTCCAAATTTCTTTTCTCTCTCAACCACTTATACTCTCCTGTTCACCCTTTTCTCCCTCCATTTATCTTTCACACACATCTATTCAGCCACATACCGAATTTACACCTTCTCACACAACATGCATATTTACTGCACGCATGCACACACACATATTTACATATAGCGCGTACAAAAAACATCTCACCCACACCAACACACACACCTATACACACGCACACACACTCATACGCAAACAAACACGTAAACACATACACGCGCGCACACCCGTACACATGCACGCACATACGCACATACCGAAACGCATAAGGACGCACACAGTAACATGCACGCACACATATACTACCACCCCACGCAGCACTCCCTAATATACAACCATGCTACTCGCAACCTGCATCTGAACCCGCACACACATACACACACACGCACAGAAACCTTATATACACATATACACTCCTCTCACACACACACACAAGTATCGCCCCGTACACACTCCTCTCTCCAACTACCCGTCAGTTATATTTCCACAATGTAACGAGACGCGTACTTTTCTCCAAAGTCTCTTCTTCCTCCACCTTTTCTTCCTTTCTAGACTTTTCCTTTTTCCGACAAAGAGCCATACTCGAAATGTCATTCCCATTGCTATTTCTCTACCTATAAATTTCACTGAGTGTTAATCTAATATATTCACGGTGTACATCTAATTGTTTCTGTTTTTTTGCCTTTCATATTTGATTTACCCCTCTCACCTACTCCGACACACACACCTATACACACCATATTTACCTTATATATATACTAGCAGTATCGCCCGGCGTTGCTCGGGTTTGTAAGGGAAATAACTATATAAGCATTTTTAGAGAGTTACTTCCCTTATAAATTCGGGCTTTCTTAGCCATTTTTGTTTTGGTGTCTTCAAGCCATGAAGTCGTTGTTCTAAAAGAACGCTGGTTTCCTTCACAACGCATTACGACGTTGATTTCTTTACACTCCCTTCCCCACAGTTTCACGAGGGAGGGAAGGAGGAGAAGCAAACAGTGGCCTGTGAGCGTGGACGCCAACTCCGCCGCCATCGACATACGATGATTTTATGCATTAAAATGGAATAAAAAATGATGTTAAATTATTTTTAAAATCGTAGACTCATCGTTGACGCGCGCTAATAGTCAGACGGGCTCGATATGAATCACGACTATAAGATACCCGAATTTGGTTAAACTGCACCGCAAAATGTGGGAGGAGTTAGGAATCTAAATCGAAGGGGACAGAAACTCACACAACTACAGTTTTATATATATATATATATATATATATATATATATATATATATTTGTATGTATATGTGTGTGTGTGTGTGTGTGCGGTACTCCGTCGGTTATGACGACCAGGGTTCCAGTTGAACCGTTCAACGGAACAGCATGCTTGTAGAATTAACGTGCAAGTGGCTGAGCACTTCACAGACACGTGTTCTCGGGAAACGTAGTTCTCGGGAAAATTCAGCGTGACACAGTGTGACAAGGCTGGCCCTTTGAAATACAGGTACAATAGAAACAGGAAAAAAGAGTGAAAGAAAGTTGTGGCAAAAGAATACAGCAGGGTTCGCCACCACCTCCTGCCGGATCCTCGTGAAGCTTTAGGTGTTTTCGCTCAATAAACACTCACAACACCCGGTCTGGGAATCGAAACCGCGAGTCCGCTGCCCTAACTACTGAGCTATGCGTCTCCATGTGTGTGTGTGTGTATGTACATATATATATATATATATATATATATATTATATATATATATATATTATATAATATTATATATAAGAGAGTTAACGATAAGTGGCTAACTCTAGTGCTAGAAATAGCTCCTTATTCTGGCATAGCCACTTGGTGTTAAACTGACGGTATTATTAAATTAATATCTAATTTTTCACCCTCATTTATGAATGTATATATATTATATATATATATATAATATATATATATATATATATTATATATATATTAAATTAAAGTTTAAAACTTAAGGTTTAGAAAGGAGACAATTAATTAAAATGCACCATCCAAACCTTGTTTCGGGTAAGCCCCAGGTAATGTGTCTGCAGAGTATGTTTACCACTTATGGATATCAGGCGTCATCCACGTTACTACACTTTCGTCGCTGGATATAGGTCAGGAATTCCTAGGCGCATGCTGGGTATAATTTAAATTTCATATATCTTTATACATATAAAACTGAGAATGTGTGTCTATCTGTCTGTCTGTCTATCTGTCTATCTGTCTGTGTCTTTCCCTAAAACTTGAGAACTAAAATTTTTAACTTTTTGCCTAGGGCGAGCCCACAGCAATATCATATCTTCTCCACTACGATTCCCTAAAACTTGAGAACTACACAACCAATTTCATTCAAATTTTACACATGCCTTACTTAGGGTCCATGTAGTTTCATGGGCAAAAAAAAATGTTCGACTTCTCGCCTAGAGCGAGCCCATAGCAATATTATATCTTCTCCACTATTTCAGTATTACGTGTTAAAAGTGAAACAAAAATATTTCACTATTTTATGTCAGATACTTTCACTTTAACAATAAAAATAATAATAACAATTGAATTATATGTAGTAAGTAATAATTAAAATCAAATACAAGTATAATATAATCGTAACATAACAAAAGTAAAAATAGCAATTGGTATAAAATTGCATCAATGACTTGAACTTGAATAAGTGGTTTCACATGAATGGGAATAAATTAAAAATAAAATTAGCGTGCAGAAATGGAATAGTCCAGATGGATAATAAAAAATTAAATTAAAGAAAAAACTATTGTCTATAAAGTATACAATGTAGAGAAAAAAGAATATTTGAACACATGGAGGAAAGCACCTTCGAAAAGTGTCTTGGTGCGACTATGAAAGGTATCTAATCAGAAGCGGTAAATTCGCCACAATAGAAGCAAGGTTCGAGTCAACGGAGCGTGCAAGGGAGTACTCGACTCGAACTTGCAAAGTGGAAATATTTTATTTTTACCTTTATATCTGGGTCGTAGGACGTCCGGGAAAAAAATTAAACATGCCCCCCCCCTCCACCAGAAGTAGAGGTAAGCTGGATTGTAGCCATACTTCTATACAAGAGGGAGGACAAGATACAATTGATCGAAATTACAAGAGACAGCCTAACAATTTCAGTCTGTTATATATTTTCAGTATTGTTATCACTAGCGATATCAAGATATAACTTTGTATTTTATATTTTATGTGTAGATGTATATATATAGATGTACATGTAATATGTACACATATATATACACATATATACATGCACTAGCACTATGACCCGGCAACGAGGGATCTTTAATGCTAGTATATATATATATACACACTCACACACACACATATACACGCACGTCTATATACGTTCAAGTATGTATGTTCTACACAAAAAAACCATAACCAAAATCCCAGGACTTACATTAATAACAGAGAGAATTATCAATAGTAAACACTGCACATATACACACACCTCACATACACATACACACGCACACATATTAGGGATGCTATTTTCAGTGCAGCATGAGAAGAAAAGCAAAAGACGCCGCAAGTAGCCAAAAGCGTACACAGCTGTATTCACTTGTGCAATAAAACAAAGAGGAATATTGTTTAGTAGTAGTAATAGTAGCTAATGGCTTCAGATCATTTCCTAACAAAGTGATATTGTCTTTTATAGCGCTCGTAGCCGCACCACCGAAGACGTCCTGCATTTACAATGAACGTACATACGGAGAGGGAGAGGAATTCGAGGGTGCAGATGGCTGCAGCAAATGTTTGTGTTCCGGTTCTGGTCTTGTTACATGCATGAAGCAAGTTTGCACCAAATCAAGAAACGGTCAAGGTTAGTTGTTGTATCTAGCAAATCGGTTTAATTTTCTGTTGTAGACTAACATAAAACTTAACATTCACTTGTAAAGTGAAATAGATTTTCATTTCTCTCTCTTCTCCTCTCTCTCTCTCTCTCTCTCTCTCTTTCTTTCTCTCTCTCCTCTCTCTCTCTCTCTCTCTCTCTCTCTCTCTTTCTTCTTCTCTCCCTCTCTCTCTCTCTCTCTCTCTCTCTCTCTCTCTCTCTCTTCCGAGAAGATTCAATCACAGAATAGAATCGGAGGCGAAAGTAAGAAGTAGAAGGATGCAATTGGTGTGCCAGAAACTCTTGTATCGTACAAAAAAGAGAAATTCTAATCTCGATATTTCTTAAAATTTCTTTAATTGTCCATTTAGTAACTAATTCGAAGTTCTTTTGCTCTAATAGTCTCTCTCTTCCCCTCTTTCTCTCCTTCTCTCTCTCTTTCTCTATCTCTCCCTCTCTTTCTCCCCTCGATAGTCGTTCTACACCTCACTCTTCCTGTATCTCTCTATCACTATTTCTTTAATTACTTATATACCACTGCTTCACTTTCAAATAATTACAGGACGTTGGCCATCTCATATATCTAGAAAGAAAATCCATAGGTCTTGCTATCATACTAGCTACTTCATCTCAAGCAGTCTGCTAACGCTGCTTGTGGAGTTTCCTTATGCACCAATAAACATACGAAACTATACTGCCACACACTTAGCATTCTTCCTTGTTTCATAGGCAAACCATTCGTAAATTTCCAGTATCTATATTTTTCTGTTCATCTATAAAAAGCAGCAATTTGGAGTTAACAGTCAATTAACAATTCAGCAAACAACACTTGAAAACTTTGCGAACGATAATATACTACACAGTATCAATTCCTATCAAGTCAGTTGAGGTGTGGCTGCATGTGCCGTTGCAGCGTGTTGTTGCATTCATCGGTATGTTCCCGGGCGACCCGTCGAGTGGAATCCCAGTCAATCACTATCTCCATGTAATACCGCCTCATCTGCCGTACTCATGTGGCATGTAGTCGACCAACACAAGCCATCAACTCAGCCGGATCTTCAGTGAAGAGAAGAGAGGGTAAAAGTAAACTTACCTTTTCGAATCATACCGGTTTCATGGCGTATATATTCCCCATCTGGACGGGACGTTGGTCAGTCGCAAGATTACTCATTTTTACTAGCTGAGTGGACTTGGGCAACGTGAAATGCAGTGATTTGCTGAAGAACACAACGCGTCACTCGGTCCAGGATTCGAAACTTCAATCTTACGATTATGAGTCCATCTCACTAACCACTGAGCCACATGTCTCTACAGTGAAGAGAATACACCAAGCATGGTCTAATTCGGGAAATCGAGCAACATGGCCAAACAGTTTGAGTCAGTAAAATTACAATTGATATCAGTTATGAAAATAACACAGCAAAATTATTCCCAGCTTTTAGCGATAAACTGTCTCCGCCAAGGGATTTACTCTGTGGTTAAATATTCCAACAATGTTTCAACGGATCAATTGAACCTGGACCTCTTAAGGATTCGGAATTTTATAAAAATTCTAACTGATTCTACTTCTTTCGGCAGCTGGCTTTTATGGATTATGGTATCTGAGAACATATTCAGGCCAGAATTGTGTCTTACCAAAAACAGCATCCTCTCTACATTAAATCATTACGAATCTTTGTTACACTACTTGATCCCTGACTTCAACATTTGCACAGCTTTAGTAGAAGCACAATATGATGATTACTAGTCTAGGTTTGTGGAAATTGGTTCCAACATGTTGGTACTAGATTCCGCAAACCAAGATCGCTAGCTTCGTGAATACATAACTAAGCTATTGTGAGGCCTCTGCATGTTCCTGAAACATAATATTCAGAATTTTCGAGTATATCACCATAAGAAATACGCAGAAAATGGCATTAACGGCCTGTAACAAGCTTTTCATCTGTATATTGCCTCATACTTCGAGCTTCTATTTACCTATTCCCATGTGATTAATAAGTCTTAAAAATAGGCATATTTGCTACTCACTTCATTCAGTATCCATTTCATCAGAACTGCTCAACGGAGATAGCAAAAGCAGTATTTATTGCTGGCACCATCAATATCTACAAATATTATTATCGGTATTGTCACTACAAACTTTTGTACGATATGCCTGCCGCTAGAGTTTCCAATCTATATTGACGGCCATATGACACACCGATATTCGGAGTTATCGTCCACGTTTATTAAATATTTTCACGAGAAAATTGTACAAAGCATTGCTGTCGTTAAGCTATTTACAAACAAGGACTGGTCTTCAACTGTCCACAGAAATATTTTATATGTCTGGAGATCGGTTCTTAATTAGTCGAGTTTTTAATAATATATATATATATATATATATATATATATATATATATATATATATATGATGATATACGTTTATTAAATAGTGAGGGGTGAGATGTTATATATAAAGTCGTTGACTCGAATTTGATGTTTGTTCTATGATCAATGCTTCTTTACATATATATATATATATATATATTATATATATATATATAAACTCGACAAATTAGGAACCGATCTCCAGACATATAAAATATCTCTGTGGACAGTTGAAGACCAGTCCTCGTTTGTAAATAGCTTTACGCCAGCAATCCTTTGTACAATTTTCTCGTAAAAATATTAGTTCTCCTTGACTTCAACGAATCTTTATGTTTCTCTACTGAAAATACGCTGACCAATTTGCGATATACTTTCACAAAGTACCTAAAAATATATACATATGATATGTACTGTATATGGTTTAATATATACATTTATTAAACCAATGATCTGCAGGAGAAACTTCAGCGTCATGTAAATGGCTTTACGCCATATAAACACTTTTTTTATTCATTTGAGAAGCTAAGTGCTGTGCTAAGAACCGAACCCTCACTATTTATCTTTCAAGATATATTTCTCCAGTTTCACGATTAAATAAAACATGTATAAAATATTGTGTATTTCAATTTGTACCGACCAGATGTTATCCGCGATCGACGAATTTGCTAGAGAACAACTAGCTCAAATTCAAGCTTCCAGCAATAGGACAATAAATATTGCACTGCAATAACTGTGCGTTAACAGATGGGACTAAAAGGACCGATCAAAAGGATAATACTGAGCCCAAATGGATTACCTACTTCCAAAATAATATGAACGGATTCAGGGAAAGGATAGGACAATTGGTCACTAACAGCAAAGCTAAAAATGAATTTACAAACCACCAGCCATGACTGCATGATAGATTCTCCAAATTGTAAGGGAATTGCCGCTGAGAAACATAAGCAAACGGATCACCCTCTACCGCAAAGTAGATGATTATAAATTCTTGTAAATAATATGCTGTCAGCTTTCAATGATCTTGGGTGTTACATGAGCGTTAAGCTCCATTTTCTCCACTCACCTCAATCAATTCCCTGAACAAGAAGAGCGCTTCCACCAGGACCTCAGGACCATGGAAGAGCGTTAACAAGGGTAATGGGACAAAAACATGAAAGCAGACTACTGCTGAAGCATAAACAAGATTTCCCTGAGAAAGTTTACAAACGCAAGAGCTTCAAGCGCAAATTCTTGCCTGAATATGATCTATTTGTATTTTATCTTCCATCCTAATCAGTTTCTCAACAATGTACACCTATCATTTGCATATAATATATATTTTCAACTGAAAAGCAGATGGCGAAAAAACTGGCACATGATAACGTTTATTGTACTCAGCATAGGAATAAGAAATATTACTTTTATGGCCTAATTCTTATTGCAGTGTTTTAACTCGTATATATGAATAAAGTTAGAATCTCAATGCACAGATATTTGTTCTTTTCCACTTAGTTTGAAGATAGTACAAGAAAATTATCATAAGGATTACATCATTTCTCGGGAAATATTTGGAATTCAGAAAATACATAAACAAAACTTTAATTGCAAAAAATCCAGAGTTTTACAGAAAAAACTAATTTTATATATGAATTCAGCATACTCGAATTAGGTAATAGCAGTTGTTGGTATCAATGCAACAAAAAGCTTCTTGGCCAGTGTTATAAACTGAAGAAATGTGGTTGGTTAGAATGAAAGAATGCTAGTGTACGTACATAAATATTTATTTATTGGGATAATTTGTAAATAGGAAATTAATTTAAGCTGCAAATATGAGCTTACAAGAAGAAAAATTCTTTCTGAGCGCTAAGTAGAACAAAGTCTTTACAAAGCATGTTTTTATTTCTCAGATGTGCAAGAATTGCATGGGCTTTTGAGTTTAGTTTAGGATTTGACTCCAGACAAAACATCTCATTTCATCTTAGAAAATATATTTTCAATTTCCATTTTCTTGATGAAATGCGAATGCGATATTTCGTTATTTTAGTTAGTGTCTAAATAATTGTCGCATTTAAGATATCAAATAAGTTATTGAAAGCTTATGGCATCTTTCATTTTCCATGTATGAACTGTAATTATCTTAAATCTGTTACCCCTGCTTAAATAAGCTTTGCCGCTTATGCTCTTATATTCCCAAGCATATATTTATAAACAGTGAGATCTTTTTCTTAATGAGTGATAAAGTTTTGTTAAACGTAAATAGAATATTGCAAATCTAAAGCATTCATAGTTATATATATATATATATATATATATATATATAGTAATCAACAATAGCAGTTCGTGAGTTCGAACCATACGTTGGTTTGTAAATATGTCGTGTTGGGTGTGTCAAAAGCTTGTAGCAAAGTATCAAATAATAGAAAAATTGTTTCCCTTGGTTTACAAAAATATAATTAACGGGAAAATGTATTATTTTATGGTACAAAGGTGATTTAACGCTTGCTTGGTTTTGAAAAGCAAAGGAGGAAAATATTTCTTTATTTGATTTCAAGACATGAAACTCAGCCGTGTTTTTAAGCAATACAATTAAACGATCACAGAATGGAAACATAACAATAAGAAAAAGTTGCTGTTAGCGTGTCCTTTGATAAAATAAATAATGAAGACAATGTGTAAGTACAGAAAAGGAATAGAAAACTAAATTTGGAGTTATTTCAAGCATATCGAGTAAAATACGTGCAAACAAATGAGAGAGAGAGAGGGG
>NC_043007.1:61497054-61567054 GCF_006345805.1 Octopus sinensis | reverse complement strand
TTCCTATTAGAAACTCTTCTATCAGAAATTTAACTAAACAAATTTTATATTTGGATGAAGTGTTTATATTTAGTTAGCAATCAGGAAAAATATAGAAAGTTAGGGTGAAGGAAGGAAGTGCAAATCAGATATTACAGAAAAATATGCCAACCGGGAATGGTTGACGTATTTTATTTGCCTTGGTGGCAAATAAAAGAAATCATCGTCGTCGTCGTCATTATCATCATCATCAATATTATTATTATTATTATTATTATTATTATTATTATTATTATTATTATTATTATTATTATTATTATTCAGTGTATGAGAGGGCAGCGTATGTCATCAAAGTGACTGGGGTAAAATATATGAAACCCAGTATATCCATCATGACTATTCGTCTGATAAGGGTACACCAGGCACATGCACCACAACCATGTGTGCACGATATGGTGATCTCATATCGCATGACCTTCCAGTTAGAATTTTCTTCAGGTCGAGTAGCCCATCAACAATCAAAAGATCCCTGAATAAGGACTGTTTGATGATGTTGAATGGAACACCCATGTTTCCAGAGGTGAATTATCCAAATCCCAAAGAATTCCTCTCAACACATGGCTGTGATGCTCCCCACTACTTCTGCTCGTGATTAGAGATGCACATATCGTCAGCCACTAAGGGACATGCTCAACTGAAAGCAAATTTGTGGTATTGAGCAGATTTATTACCTCTGCTTTAGCGAAGGCAAGGTATAGTTTTCAGTCGTGTCTGTTTTCCCGTGGACAAGATATCTCAAGAACCGCTGGATAGATTAGATTCGGATGAAACTTTCAGGGATGTGTGGCCTCGTGACTGGCACGGACTGATTTGATTTTAGGATTGATCCGGTACCGGACAAGGATTCTGGATTATTTGTTATATTTACTTTACTTTACATGATTACGATCTTACGTTAACTTTCAATTTTTTCTCAATTATCTCTCTTTAGCTGTAACTATTTTGAATGATGAATTTGTTAACTGTGGCTTGTATTAGATAAGGATAAACTATTTATTACTGTTACTACATTTTCTACTGTCACCTTCACATTCCATGACTACCATTGGAATCGATCAGGTACCGGACAAGGATTCTGGATTATTTTTCCGTTTTTTTTTTTTTAATTAAGTTTTGAGAGCGATCAGGCTAGTTTTTAGTATTTCCGTTTGTGAGATCAGTCGAGTTTATTTTAGATATTCACATTTTAAAAATCATCGCTGGGTAATCGTTGAGAGGGCGTTGGTGTTGCCTTGGCGGAGATTTGCGCTCTCTGAGTACTCTTGTTGTTGTTGTCGTTGTTTTTGTTGTTGTTATCATCATCTTCATCATCATCATCATTATCATCATCATCATTATCTTTTAAAGGATTGATGTAACCCTTCACAAAGGTAAATAAACAATATGAGAGAGCGATGCAATTGCAAGAGATAGTTTATTGATGAACGATATTTCAACAGCTTGCCTGTCTTTGTCGAGTTCAAGATGGAAAAGAGATATGTAGAAATTCAAAATTATAGAAATTCAAATTCCAAAATTTGAACGAGAGCAACCAGTATTCCCCCGGTGATGGAATGACATAATCAGTCTTCAATTTTCAAATTTGCAACTGGCAAAAAAAAAAGAGAAAAAAGAAAAGAGAAAAGGGAAAAGAATATTTAATCAGATGTGATGAAATTCCCCTAGTTTTGTGTAAATTTGATGAAATTCCCCCAGTTTTGGGTAAATATGATGAAATTCCCCCAGTTTTGTGTAAATGTGATGAAATTCCCCCAGTTTTGTGTAAATGTGATGAAATTCCCCTAGTTTTGGGCACAGGTATGACGTCAGGCACGATAACAGTAGTTCGACAGAACATTTTACATCAAACGGCTGTAATTTTGAAAAAGACTTGAAAGTGCATATTCTCAGAAAATATTCTTGACCTACTACACTTCCAATCCTCAAAATGCATGAGCAGAAATATGTTTGTGAGTTATTAACATCACGACCTGGGGGGGGGGGATAAACAAAATTACTCTCGACAAAGGAGGAGCGTTTCGAAAGTCTGATAACAGTTCCAGAAATACGGGATGCAATGACGGGCAACTCGGTGGGCAAACTGCCTGGTTTGGATGGTCTGCCCTATGAGCTTTACTTTTGTCAGACCTGTTTGGTGACCTCTTAGCATATATCTACAGCAAATAGCAGCAGAATGGGAGATATCTTATGTCGAGGACGGTGGCACTGCTGAGAAAGGATCCAAACAAGGGGTATCAAATAGAAATGTTTAGGCTCATAACGCTGCTGAGCGTAAAAATTTGGCCAATGAGCGGTAAAGAGGTTGGCGCTTGTCGTTCAAGGAATAGACTGATGATTTGTAAACATGCACCAACCCAAGCAGAACTATCCAGTCAACTTCCACCTCATGCGATACATCATAGATGGGGTGGACAAAGAAGCTGGCATTGGGGTCCTGATCAATTTAGGTTAATCTAATGCCTTCCATAGGATCGACGACCAATTTTTGGCAGCCATCCTCACTTTGGCCTGTTACAGTCCTGTTTCCCGTGGTTGGATCGCCGCATTGTAGGCAACATTTGATCGATAATTTGGATGAATGGTTATCCATTTAGCATCATACGCTCAGTCCATCAATGTTATTACCTCGCATCTCTTCTGTACGTACGGGCTTGAAAGCTACAACTGCGAAAATTGGAATCATCTCGCGCGAATTAGGACCTGGGAGAACCGTGTCGGCATATGCGGACGACGTCACCGTCACAGTACCGAACATCGGGCACATAGACCTGACCAGCACCGCTCTAGAAGAATAACAGGCGGTGACAGGAGTAAATGTTAATCAAGAAAAGTCAGTGGCGCTTCCTTGGCGGTGAGCGGGTGTAGCCGCCGTTTATCAGACTCGGTCTTTCAGGACCTTGAAGGTGGAGTCCAGTTAGAATTTTCTTCTGGCTGAGTAGCCCATCCCGCTCAAAAGGTCGCTAAATAAGCTTTGTTTAAGGAGGATGATCAAAACACCCATGTTTCCAGATGTGAATCATTCAAACCCCAAAGAATTCCTCTTGACACATGGCTATGCTGCTCCCCGCTACTCCTGATCGTGATCAGACATCTACATATTGTCAGCCACCAAGGGACATGTTCAACTGGTCATGGTCAAACAACTGACAAGCAAATCCGTGGTACTGAGCAGAATATTTGCTGTAGTGCATATTTTACACTAAGACAAAACAATGTACATGATAGCACTTCCAATTAGTTAAGAAGAAAAGCCATGAGAGCCACTGCCTGTTGTTGTTATTGTTGTTATTACTATTATTATTATTATTATTATTATTATTATTATTATTATTGAGTGAGAGAGCAGTTCATGCCATCAAAGTGACACTGGGGTAAAATATACGAAGCCCAATATACCCATCATGACTACCCGTCTGATAAAGGTACACCAGGCACATGCATCACAACCATATGTGCGCGACATGGTGATCTCATATCAAGATAAACAGCACATGACCTTGCAGGTGGGGCCCAGTTAGAATTTTCTTCAGGTTGAGTAGCCCATCCCGCTCAAACGGTCCCTGAATAAGGGTTGTTTAAGGATGTTGAAAGAACCACCCATGTTTCCAGAGGTGAACTATTCAAACCCCAGACAATCCCTCTCAACACATGGCTATGATGCTCCCCCACTACTTCTGCTCGTGATCAGAGATGCACATATCGTCAGCCACTAAGGGACATGCTCAACTGGTTAAGGTCAAACAACTGACAAGCAAATCTGTGGTATTGAGCAGAATATTTGCTGTAGCCCATCTTTTATACCAAGACAAAACAATGTACATGATAACACTTCCAATCAGTTAAGATCAGAAGCCATGAGAGCCACTGCCTGGTACTGCATCAGGGCATTTATTATTATTATTATTATTATTATTATTATTATTGTTGTTGTTGTTGTGTTGTTGTTGTTGTTGTTGTTGTTATTATTTTTATTATTATTATTATTATTATTATTACCTTAGATACCATGAACCTTCCTAACTACCCTAGCTATGTTGCCTGCTATACTGAATATGCCAAAACATTCACTTATCTATGAGTGTGGGATCATGGATTATTATTATTATTATTATTATTATTATTATTATTATTATTATTATTATTATTATTATTATTATTATGTTTGACTTTTGCTTTACATTTGCACATGCCGGCTCCAAGTCTCACCCAGAGACCTCAAGAGACAACAAGTTGGAAGTTCGTGTTGGTGTTATGCCTAGGGTGTCATATATTTGGTTTTGTACTTAGTGTTGTACTAGTGAATGCCTAAAAAAACATACGAAAATTATGTTTGTTTAAAACTTGAGATTACATAGAAAGTATTTTGCGTAGGATATGAGCAGTTCCCGTAAGCACTATCTTGTGAATTTCTGCCATTTTGGGGTTTCCTGGTATCTGAGTTAGGTAGTAATCAGCCTATTTCGCTATCATTCCCAGGGCACCTATGGCAACAGGTATTGTTTTAGTCTTCAGGTTCCACATTTTGCTGATTTCTATTTCAAGATCTTTATATTTGCTCAGTTTCTGGTAGGTCTTGGCAGATACGTTTATATCGATTGGGACAGTCATATCAATGAGGAGGCATGTTTTTTGTCTGAAGTCTTTTACTATGATGTCTGGCCTATTCGCATCTATCTTTCCGTCAGTTTGAATGGTGAAGTTCCAGAGGAGTGAGATGTGGTCATTTTCAAGCACTGGAAGTGGTTTGTGTTCCCACCAGTTTTTATCATGGGGCAAGTCCAGGCTTTTGCAAATTACCCAGTGAATATATTGTGCAGCTCTATCATGCCTGTTGAGATACTCTGTAGGCGCTAGAAGACTGCACTTGATCAATGGTTTCTTTTTGTTGTTGACATACACATGTTGGGCTACTGCCGTTCTTTAATATGTTGGCCTGGTAGTTTCTTGTTGGTAGGCATTGATCTTGAGCTGCTATGATAAACCCCTCTATTTCAGATTTTAAGCCAGAGGTCATTAGCCATTGATGGGTCAGGGCTTTGTCAATATCTGCATTATTCGCTCTCTTTGGGTATTTGCCATTGAGAGGTTTTTCTTGCCATTATCATTCAGAATATCTAAGACATGCGGGTCTTCCTGCGCTTAGCTTTTTCTGTGCTTGTTTCTTGTATGTCTAATTCCGAAATTTGTTGTACTCGGAATTCACTTAGATATTCCTTTGCCTGTTTTGTTACTGAGTATGATGCTTTCTTGTTTTCATGTTTTGAGACAAGTTTTAACATCCAGTCCTCAGACTTTTTCATGTAGGTGTCTAGGCCAATTGTAGCAATCTTCATTGTTATTACCAGTTGTAAAAGTCCTCGGCCTCCCTCTTTTCTTGGCAGATAAAGTAGTTCTATATCTGCCTTAGGGTGGTGCATTCTATGCATTGTCAGCAGTTTTCGTATTTTTCTGTCAAGATTACATATTTCAATAATTGACCAGTTAACGATATTGAAACTGTAAGTCACGACTGGTATGACTAAAGCATTGATCGCTTCGATCCTGTTTTTCGCGAGTGAGTGAGTGAGTGAAAGAGAGAAAGCAGTGCATGCCATCAAAGTGACACTGGGGTACGAATATATGAAGCCCAATATACCCATCGTGACTACCCGGCTGTTAGGGCTACACCAGGGACATGCATCACAACCATATGTGCGCGACATATCAAGATAAACAGTGCATGACCTTGAAGGTGGAACCCAGTTAGAATTTTCTTCAGGTTGAGTAGCCCATCCTACTCAAAAGGTCCCTGAATGAGGATGTAGAACAAAACACCCATGTTTTCAGGGGTTGATCATTCAAACCCCAAAGAATTCCTCTCAACACATGACTATGATGTTCCCCCACTACTTCTGCTCGTTCATGATAACACTTCCAATCAGTTAAGATCAGAAGTCATGAGAGCCAGTACCTGCTGCTGCATCAAAGCATTTATTATTATTATCATTATTATTATTATTATTAGTAGTAGTAGTAGTAGTAGTAGTAGTAGTAGTAGTAGTAGTAGTAGTAGTAGTAGTAGTAGTAGCAGCAGCAGCATCATCATCATCGTCGTCGTCGTCGTTGTCGTTGTTGTTTCACTTCTCAGAAAGTTCGGTCTTGTTTGTTCTGATAGATACTGTGAGAGCGGCAGCAGCCTGCTGTTAAGAGGTCTCGCAGAGTCTCTTTCCGCACATTATAAGCTTTGATACTTGGATGATTATCGTGGGAGACCTTCAACATCCAAATGCCAATCTTAAAATCCTAGCTGTCCCCACCAGAGCAGTTTTTTGGACTTGCTCTGCTCTCATGTCAATTCCGATTTTTCTGAGATATTTCTCGATCTTCGTTATTATTACTATTTTTGCTGGAACTCCTGGAGTCTTGCATGCGTAGCGGGCTTAATATCTGTAGCCTACGGTACCACGCTCTCCGTTCTTTTCAGTTGTCTAGTACTTTCCTGATTGTTCTAGCCATGCCAAAGAGGCAAACCTTTTGTAACAGTTCTACTGGGCACTCTATTCCAATTTCCTTTATATTCCTCTTGATGTCTTCTGATACTGTTCCCAAGGATCCAACAACAATTGGCACTATCTTCACCTTCTTCATTTTCCATAGCTGAGCTATTTCATACTTAAGAGGGTTGTATATATATACCTTTTTTCAAAGGGACACGCAACATCAACTATCATCTTGACGACCACCACTAGGTCAGGTCTGTTATGCTCTAACATCTGATCTTTTTGGATTGGGAAATCCCAGAGGATTTTGCTAGTCTCCAACTCCGCCACTCTCTGCAGTTTGTGCTCATACCACTTCTTGCCTCTCTCTAGCCCCCACATTTTCGCACAGTTTCCAATGTAGCACTTTCGCTACTTGATCGTGTCGTCACAACTTGTAATGGTTTTGGTTAAGCCTAGAGCATTCGTTCGTGATATGGGCAATAGTTTCATCCATTCTGTTACTGATGCGGCATAACGGAAACACTTGTTCATTCCTAAGGTTGACCCTCCAGTTAGTGCCCAAAGATTGGTCATGTACACCCATATAGTGCTCTCGGTCTCTTTTTTAGTGTTCCTTTCTTCAGCCAATCCTACCTATGTTTTTCAGCAACTTCTGTTATGGCTACATGGAATTGATTATGTAGTCCCTTGTTGCGTACTTCTTCGTGTCCTTTTTGTATTTCTTCCCTTGTTTTTCCTTCTTTTTCTGCTTTCAATATTCCCTCGTTCCTAACTGACACCTAGCAAGGTTTCCTTACATTGGACTAAGTATCTCATTAAGCTCTCGAGTTCGATATGTACGCAGTCTTCCATACTTATCAGTCCCCTACCTCCATTTGCTCTCTTCATGTATATGCGATCAGTGTCTGCATTGGATGATGGGCTCCATGCATTGTTAAGATCTTTCTTGACTTTCTGTCCCTCTTCTTTAGCTCCTCTTCTGTCCACTTCAGGATTCCAGCGCCATACCGAACTACTGCGACTGCACGAGAGTTTATTGCCGAAATTATATTTTTGGCATTCAGCTTTGAAGCCAATATTTTTCGCACTCACCGCAGGTGCTCTCTTTTTGTCCTTTCCTTCATCTCGTTGTATTTAATTCCATCTGCCTCACGTATTCCCAGGTATTTATAGCTGGATTGAGGTTGAATTGCCTTCATCATTTCACCACTTGGCAACCATATGCATTCTGTCCTGACAAGTTTTCCTCGTCTGATCACCATCGTAGCACAAACTCCGTTATAATATCATTGGAGAAAACCCGCACAGGCTGAGCTATGTCCAGTTCTGCCTCAGTTTTTGTGAATAGCTTCAAGTCGTTCACGAATATCAAGTGGTTCAGTTTTTCTTTACCTCTTCCCGGATCATACGCCAAATTTGTTTTCTGTAGTATTTCACTCAAGAGGATCGTTCTCATCACAAAGATCAGTAGGGACACACTGTTCTTCTGGAAGATTCCTCTCTTGGTTTTCACCTCTCCTAATACTTGATTCCTTGCTGCCAATTCGGTTCTCCAACGTTTCATACTATTCCATATAAGGCTTTTCGAGTTTTCTGCTACTCCATGCATTTCCATTGTTTTTATTATCCGGGAGTGTGGTATCATATCCTATGCTTTACGATAGCCAATCCATGCCAGGCTCAGGTTTGTGCGTCTTCTCTTGCACTTCCTGATAATTAGATTATCAATTAAAAGCTGATCCTTCGTTCGCCGGCTCCTCTTTCGGCACCCTTTCTGCTCAATAGGTAGCATCCCACTTTTTCTAAGTATCTATTCAGTTCACCGGCCAAAGCACCTGACATTAGTTTCCACATTAGCGGTAGACACGTTATGAACGAAAGTTGAATACAACATTTCCCTTTTCGGGATCCTTGGCACATAACAATGTCTTTCCCTTTGTCATCCAGCTGAGTACTACGCCTTCCTGCAAGCTTTCATCTAGCTGTTGAGCTATCCTTTCAAGGAGCCCTCTCAGCTTCTTTATCCAATAACTTTGGACCTCCATCAGATTCTAGGCTCTTCCAATTTGGGAATTTTATTATTAGTATTATTATTATTATTATTATTATTAGTAGTAGTAGTAGTAGTAGTAGTAGTAGTAGTAGTAGTAGTAGTAGTAGTAGTAGTAGTAGTAGTAATATCATCATCATCATCATCCTCATCATCATCATTATTATTATTATTATTATATTATTATTATTATTATTATTATTATTATTCCTTCATTTGCACAGTGGTGCTCTTGTTGATACTGGAATCGTTTGAATGATTCCTTATTACATTATGTAAACTCAGACAGTCATTATTTTGTTCCCTGAAATGCGGTCTTTTGCAATGTCATAATGCTGGAACAGGCTCCAATTGTGTCAAGGCTTTCCTGAAGGTTTTTCGTCACAAGTCTATGTACTCCAATCACAACTGGTACCATTCTCACTTTCATATTCCACATTCTTTAGACATTTAATTCTTAAATATGTATACTGTACGATTTTCTCGTTTTATCTATCATTGACGTAATTGGCTCCTGGGCAAGCTACACCGATCAACAAACACCTACTTACAATACTTTTAGCCACCAAAGTTATGTCTAGCCTTGTATGTTCAAGAACCCCAGCAGTCCGGATTGTAAAGTCTGTCAAGAGTTTTCCTGTCTGATTTTCTAGAACTTTCTCTGAGTTGTGCAGTTACCATTTCTCGGTGATTTGAAAGCCGTATCCCTTACATAAAGACTATTGGAGGTGCAAGTACACTTTTACATTCCCTCTGTGTAAGCATGTCACAAGCACTCACAATATGTCTCATACTTTCCACCTTCTTCCCACGTAATCTATATTTATTTATTTCATCTGGGTTAAATAAACATTCCTTATCGAGTTTGTGTTTAACGCTTGGTTCTAAGGAGCCATCAACAAACTTTTCTGTCTATCTCTTAAGATCACTTGTTGGCAACCAATTCCACGAAGATTCTGCTTTTACATCCTTCATTTGTCTTCCGAATCGACCGTACCCTCCCTCGTACTCAGATTCTCAGCTAACAGCCTTTGTTTGTAATTTTCGGTTTACCTTCAATAGTCTCAATGCATAAGCCTCCGCCTTTGGTAACATACCGTAAACGTTGTTCTCTACTGCTGACCAAATACAAATCTAAAGACATGCTTTCCCTAGCCACACAATCTTTCACTCTGATAAGTCCACGTCTTCATACGTTTCGCGATGTAGGTAGCCTTATAACAATTGCCTTTGGGTGCAATGCATCTCTGTCAACAATTTTCTTTCACATTAACCTATCCAACTTTTTTTATCTCTTCATTGGTTCAATTCACAATAGCTGCACTTTATCTAATAACCCGCACAGCCAAGATTTTGGTAGCAGTAATTAAGTTCTTCCCATTCAATTACGCTTTCAGTTGCAGCTCTAACCTGTTTAGATAGACGTCTTCTACATTTCCCTCCTCATATAGAACTTTATCCAGCTCCTAAATGCCAAGCTATTTGTATCCACTATCCTCAGGGTCACTAATTAAATCTCCATCCGATAACTCAAACCCCACTACTACATACACGCCTTCCTTTTTCCATTTCTTCATATATGTTCATACTGAGGACTTCGCGGATAATTCATGCCGAACTTAGTAAACATGTACTACAACTGCTCCCAGTTGAAGACCATGTGCATGTTAAATTCCCCGTTCCTAATCTTGATGATTTTTATAAATTTTTCATTTCTTTTTCTCTTTTTTTTTTATCTCGTTTCAAATGGAAATGTCACGTCAATTATTTTTTTATATATACCCAGGCCTATTCCCCATTATTTTAGGAAGTGATAGTCACAACAAGACACACACCAGACATTCCATTCATTTCCCAGCTCAAAGAGGAGAGCACCGTCCTATGCTCGGGTCAAGGGCATAGAATGCAACCCCCAACATCAGCAGTAGGGCCCAACAGCATATGCTGGTTTACCCCCGCCGCATTTGATTCTGTATCACTTTGAGCAACATCAAATTCACTCATCCGCTCACAAACACTCTCCAAGCTTTCCTATCATTTATAAACTCTCTCGCTTTTCTCACTCCAACACCTCTAACCACCAAAGCTTTCCTCATTCCATCCATTCACACAAACCGAGGTTTGCCTCTGGTTCTGCTGCCTACCACTTCTGCCTTCATCACCCTCCTTACCATCCACTCCTTGTCCATCCTCTCTATGTGGCCAAACCACCTCAAAATTCGTCTATCCATTTTGGTTGTTAGTTTTTCTCTCATTCTTGTTTGCCTTCGCACCTCCTCATTCCTCATCCTATTCATCCGTGTCACACCAACCATAGCCCTCAGACATCTCATCTCAAACACATCTAGTCGCCTCCTTTCCGCTTTTTCATCCCCCACGTCTCTGCACCATATAACATTGTCGGCCCTCATACACACCTCTTTTCGCTTTCATACTCAACCTTTTATCTCTCAGCATACCTTCCACAACTCGAAGTATCTTACTCACCTCCCTCACTCTGTATCTCACTTCCTCAGCCAACCCCCCCCTCGTCCACCGTCACATGAGATTCCAAATACTTAAAAACACTCACCTCCTCTAACATCTCACCATTTATACTCACATCCATCCTACCAGCCATTCCATCTCTCGAACATCTCATCACCTTACTCTGAACTACATTCACTTTCAGATTCCTCCTCTCACACACTCTTCCAAACTCTATCACCAGTCTCCTCAGTTGCTCTTCCGAATCCACCACCAGTGCTGTATCATCAGCAAGCAACAACTGGCTCTTTTCTTTTCCAGAAAACAAGAAAAAAGTCAATTATAATACGTATAATTTGTTTTTGTCAACGACATGATATACGAAATGTGTTCGAAAAGTATCTGCCTTTATTTTTTCCCTTCAAAGCTAATACCACGTAGGCAGATTCCTTTGGGTGGGAGACGATTCCACCTTCCTTCGCATGCGAGAAAAGTTTCGCTCCAGTAGACCGCATCAGTTCCCTGCTGTTATGCCTACTGGACAGACGTGTAGTGCACGATCGTTGGATTTTCATTTTCACGCAACATGACCAAACGCATAGAGCAGAGATATTGCATCAGGTTTTGCCAAAAGCTTGGGGATACTTAATCTCAAACCTTTCAGGAGATTTAGTTGGAGTTTGGTGATGATGCAATGGGCAAAACTCAGCTCAAGAAGTAGTACAACCGCTTCAATTATGGCCGTTCCTCAATGGAGAGCGAGGCAAGCTCAGGCAGGCCATCCACAAGCGGAAACGAGAAGCCAATTGAGACGATTCGGCGAATAAACATGGAAGATCGTCGAGTAATAATCTAGGAAATTGCTCATTAAGTGGGAATAAGTACAGGCTCAATGCATTCCATTTTAACGAAGGATTTATACATGCAGAGAGTATCAGTGAAGTTCGTCTGCAAGGTGCTGGCGGAGTCACAGAAGCAACTCCGCATGGAAATCGCTTAGGCCACGCTGGACTATGCAAACCACGATGCAGACTTATGAAAACCACCATCGCTGATGATAAAACATGGGTTTATGGTTACGACCCGGAAACCAAGTCGCTGTCCTCCCAATGGAAGCATCTATTATCACTAAGGCTCAAAAATGCACGACAGGTTCGCAGCAATGTGCAGGTAATGTTAACTTGTTTCTATGACTCCCGTGGTATTGTACATCATGAATACCCACCAAAAAGCCAACCAATCAATAAGGAATCCTACCTGGAGGATATACGTCGCCTTCACGATGTTGTGCCTCGAAAGCGACAGGACATGTGGGCGGCGAAGAATTGACAACTTCACCATGACAATGCGCTTGCTCATTCCGCTTACATAATCCAAGCTTTCCTCGTCAAGAACAACACACCACTTGTTCAACAGGCTCCCTGCTTTCCCGACTTGGCACCGCATGACATCTGGCTCTTCCCCAAGCTGAAAGCCACGCTGTAAATAAAAAGATTTGAATCGTGAGAGGAAATTATGAGAAAACGACGAAGTTCCATATCATTCCATACAAGGGGTTCCGCTGGGAGAAATGTGTGAACTCTCAACGGAAGCACTTTGAAGGTGTTTAAATAAAATTTGTGAAAAGTACAAAATTGTTGGGGTTTATTTATGACCAAATATCGCATACTTTTTGAACGAGCCTCGTTTACGTCTTTCACTTTTTATAGGAAAGTCGCACAACAACCTCTCCTAATGCAATAACAAAGAAATCAATATCATCATCATCATTATCATTATTATTGTTATTAGTAAGGCGGCGAGCCGGCAGAATCGTTAACACACTGGACAAAATGCTTTGCGGTATTTCTTCCGTCATCACGTTCTGAGTTCAAAACCGCAGAGGTCAGCTTCGTCTTTCATCGGGGTCGATAAAATAAGTACTACTTGAACACTAAGGCACAATGTAATTGACTTACCCCTGCCAATAAAACTGCTAGCCTTGTGCCAAAATTTGAAGCAAATTATTAAGGTGTAGAGATGGCAGAATCGTTATCGCGTCTGTTAAAATGCTTGACGGTATTTCTTGCATCTTTACGTTCTAACATCGAATTCCACCAAGGTCAACTTCCATCCTTTCGGGTTAGTTCGATATATATTTCTTTACTACCCACAAGGGGATACACACAGAGGGGAC
Organism: Octopus sinensis; assembly: GCF_006345805.1. Classification (NCBI taxonomy): domain Eukaryota; kingdom Metazoa; phylum Mollusca; class Cephalopoda; order Octopoda; family Octopodidae; genus Octopus; species Octopus sinensis. The sequence continues at coordinate 61,553,841 of NC_043007.1, read as the reverse complement.
AAACAAGGACAGACAAACGGATTAAGTCGATTACATCGACCCCAGCGCGTAACTGGTACTTAATTTATCGAGCCCCGAAAGGATGAAAGGCAAAGTCAACTTCGGCGGAATTTGAACTCAGAACGTTGCGGCAGACGAAATACGGCTACACATTTCGCCCGGCGTGCTAACGTTTCTGCCAGCTCGCCGCCTTTACTGCCTTAGTTCGATATAATTGACTTAACCCTGCCCCTAAAATAGTTGGCCGTGTGCCAAAATTAGAAAGAATTATTATTAACCTTTGGTTTGGCTGTGCTTCACATTGGCTCCCGAATGTTTGTTAAGTTTTGAAGAAATTATTTGTTTACTATAGAAAATTTTTGGTTGAAACATTAGATGGAGGCCCCTACTTTACTGTGTGATACGAGATACTAACTAATTGTGGAGTAAAGGGCACGATATTTGTAATATTTATTTGCTTTCGTCTGTTTTCTTTTCGCCTGTTTGGAAATGAAGTGACGACAACATCCACCAACAGATTTAACGAAAAGTTAGCGGGAAATTCTCGTACTACTACAAACTTGCACGAGAAAACCAACAGCAACAATAGTACATGCTACAGTGACAACAACGCAATAGCAACATCATCAACAACAACAACAGCAACAAAAGCAACAGTAACAGCAACAACAACAAAAATAACAACGGCAACGGGGTGACTTCAAAGGCAAGCAATCGTTTACTGGTATGGTGGTACTCAGTACCTCTAACTTATCCTAAACAACAAGGAGGCTCGCGAAACAGCAACAGGGAACTAACTCCCTACTCAGCATATTTAAGGAGATGGATGTGTCGCGTTGAGATTGACAAAGTTCTACCTTGGTTGAACATCTAGTAGTAGTTGACTTGTATCACTTAGAACGGAAGTGACATATTCTCCAAAGTAAAAGGAACGGAGAAGGAATTTTGTTCTGGGACTACAGCGGCCATCTTCCTGCTGGTCAAACCGGACTAGTTTGAAAAGATCCCAAATCTTATCCACCTGTCCAATTGAATGAATCTGCAATTGAGGGTAAACAACGAAAGATGCTACTTGTGTGGTATGAAAACCATTTCAGAGGAATTCCTATCATCAACAATGAGGAGAAAAGGACCCCAATGCTGCCGACGCCGCAAACCAACAGCAGTAGCAGCGTACAGTAGTAACATCAGTAGCGAAGGGAACAGAAACAACGACGGCAATAGCAGCAAAACCAGCAACAGCAACAACGAGACCCACAACAGAACCAAACCCGTCACCTAGGAAAATTTCGTGTTTAACTTCTTCTCAATTACAATCCTCTCCCCCACTCCTTTTCAAACATACACATGGACACGCACGCAAATATACCTCCACTCTTCCCAAATCGGATCTTTCCGACATGGTCATATCATCTTGCGAGTGGGGCGGTACAGCTAAGCTGATAAAAACAAATAAAAATCTTCATCGAATCTACACCCACACCAAACACAGAAAATCCACAATTCTACTAACACCCCACTCAACTAAAATTGAATATACACACGAACAGTATGAGCAGACTAACACATAAACACATGAGCAAAGCACATTCTTCTCGAACTTTGTTAAGGTGCAGGAATAAAATGATGTTCTTCAAGGAAAAAGGAAAACATTGAAGTAGAGATTTTCAGGTTCAGCACTTTCATTACGCCAAAATTTTGAAATTATTAAGGGTGAACTTAGAAACATATAAACTCAAACTTCCATGGACACCAAGTCACCCGTTTCATTTTCTCCTTTTCCACTATCTACAAACACAACAGCTCTGAGAGTGAGGTGTATAAATGCCCGTGGTCTGGGATCATCCTGGAGGTGGGGTCATTTACTCGATGACCTCAGGTCGCTAGGTTCGGATGTGATAATCATCAGCAAGTCCAGGATTTCTGACACACGCACCATAATACCTACTTTCTGCGATTTTGAAATCTTCGCATTTCTTACTCAGCCCGGAATGGAGCGGGACGGAGCGGCTGTGTTGTTTCAGAAAGGCCAAGGCCTTGAAATATGGTCGATGTCTTTGGACCTGGACGATAAGATATGGTTCTAGTCGTGAACAATAATGAAAGTGATGTCTTCAAACTAGTCAAAGTGATTGCCCGACTGGGAGAGGCGACCGGATATTTTCAGACCTTTCACAGTTTTCCTGACAACATCCTTTAAAGCCAGCGAGAAATTGGAATGTTATATTGATTGCACGTCTGGGTTACGTGGGTCTGACAAGAAGAGGTGGGTATAAAAGCCTAGCAACTGTACTCAATCGTTTCCAGTTGTTTGATAGGTACCAACTAGATCACCGAATCCCTCCATACGGACAGGAAGCAAGAGCATCGGATCATTCATATCGTATCCAAATAGTTTTCTATGGCCAGTAAAAACGAGAAGCATAGATTATCTACAAGTCGAAATTGTCGGTCACACGCTCAACAAATTTGGGACCTAGATAGTTTTTATAGACAGAGACTCGGCAACTGGAAACTGAACGCACAGACCGGATTAGAAAACTAGTTATGATACGTGCTCTGTTTCATGAAGAATAAAAGCTGTTCGATAGGTCCGAGTAGCAGAGGCACAGCGTTGCAACAAAGTCACAATTTGGTCTTTGACAGATTGTGAGGGTACGTGCTATTCCATTCCAAGCAGATGCGTGTGGTTTTCCAATGGCACTTCGCTCAAGTGTTTGAGGCAGGCGGTAGACTGGAGAGCGGGGTGAAATTTACCGCCTACCTCAACAGCCTGTCACCGTTCTCGACTGAGGCTGAATACAACTGATGAAATAAGGGAAGAAATGGCTTGACGGTCTGCTTTACGAGATTTATCTTCATGTCCGTGGGGTTTTCTTGACAACTGCAACTGACAGAAGAACGAGAGAACTCCCAATTCAGAGAAAAGATTGTGGTGGTGGGGCTGAGAAAGGACCTGAATAAGGGGAAATGATTTTAACAACTTCTAGCCATAACTCTGCTAAATGTAAAATTTTGGTCAAGGTATTAACTAAGAGGTTGATGCTTGTCATTGATACTCTAGTAGGTGAGATATAGACATGTGCCATACCAAGCAGATCTATCCGTGACAACCGTCACCTCAACTGATACATCATAGAAAGTGTGGGTAAAGAACCTGATATGAGAGGAACCCTGATAAATTTAGATTACTCGAAAGATTTCGATGGGGTCGACCATCAATACTTTGCGGCTATTCTGAAGGCAGATGGTTTCAGGCCCATTTTCGGAAGTCGGATCACGACAGTGACATTACTTAATGGTCAGGGTAAATGTTTACTTGTAAGAAAAGTTCAGCATCATGCGATCAATCCGTCAAGAACGTCCTCTCTTCCCTTCTGTACGTATTGACCCTAGAGCCACTACTGCGGAAGCTGGAGGTTTCGAGGGGCATCCTGCGAGAACTAAGAAAAGGAAGACCCAGGTTTGCGCATACATACAACGTCAGTGTAATAGAGACAGAAACCAAGTACATCGAAGTGATAGATACAACGAGAATACAAGGCGGTGACAAGAGCAAAAAGTAACATGAGGTGAGCCTGCAGCTTGGTACCTGGAAAGGTAAAACGATACAATTCAATGGTAAATCCAAGCCATCCTGAAGTTGTTCCCTCAGTCTCCCATGTAAGCTACTAAATTTCCTTTACCAGTGCCCTTGAACTAAATCTGGTCCTGAGCTATTCCAGTTCGGCATTCTTCCCAACACTTTACTCATTAATGCACTAGATCCTTTTAGATCTAGCTGTTTCTCACTAACCACCTCTTCCCTCGCTTTCTTTAACCGTACTGCATCTTCATTGTGACTAACTGATCTATTCTTTTCTGTTATCTGGAAAACTTACCTGCTATTGCTATGATACGCTGTTTCAACTCTTCCATGACTATCCCTAATCCTTTCTCTTTGACTAAGTAGTTTTTCACAAGACAAAATTTAAATCTTCTTTCAGAACTTACCTTGTTACTCAGATTTTGTCATAGAGTCTTCGCTTTATTTTCTAATTTCCATTTTAACAAATGTTCCTTCATAATCTTTTCTCGGGGAATACCTATTCTGCTAGTAACTACTCCCCCTCATGCAAAAATCAGTAAAGTTAGTATCACCTATATTTTTAGTACCTATCATATTGATAAAAGAATCTACGTTCCTATTAATATCTAGTAACTTCCTTCTATTAACACCTTTTAATGCTGGTAATATTTTTCTTTCTTCTTTACCCACTGCGTCTAACAACTCATCTAAATTCTTCTAATCTACCTCACTTAAGTCGCTGGTGGCAATTTTCCCTTCTGGATTGGTGGTGCTATTATTTTTTCTTCTAGTTTCTTCTTTGGCTTCAACTGTATCACTAATGTTAGTTGTTTGTTCTACTTCTTGATTTCTCTTTTGTTTTTAGTTCTCTTGTGATTTCTTCTACCCCCAATTCTTCCATCCAGAACTGGGGGTAGAAGTCTTAACTCTGTTAATTCAAACACACCTTTTTTTCTTTACCCAAAGTGCTAACATACGCTTTCTGTAAGCCGTTAATTTGGGTTCACTTTCCAAGTAGTACTGCATCACTACCTTGTTCCCTTCGCTTATCCATTTCTTTCTCGAACCACTGCCAAGCAACAGGCCTTCCCTTAAAGGTCAGGCTCACTTACTCTGTTATCACGAGAGTTTGTGTAAACTCATGTCTCTCATAAACTGAGGTAAGGCAATGTTCGTGTATGTTCATTCTTATTTTTACCTCGTGTTTCCACTGCACTACCGAGCGCAGCTCTGTATATCTTGGTATGTGCTGTAGTTTCTTATTATTATTATTCTTATTCTATGTTTGACTTTTGCTTTATATTTGTACAAGTTGGCTCCAAGTTTCACCCAGAGACCTCAAGAGACAACAGGTTGGAAGTTCATGTTGTTGTTATGCCTAGTGTGCCATATATTTGTTGTTTTTTTATGTTGTACTAGTGAATGTCTAAAAAAAAAGAACGAAAATTATGTATGTTTTAAACCCTGAGATTACATACAAAGTATTTTGCGTAGGATATGAGCAGTTCCCATGAGCACTATCTTTTGAATTTTTGCCATTTTTGGGTTTCCTGGTATCTGAGTTAGGTAGCAATCAGCCCCTTTTGCTATCATTCATCAGCCCCTTTTGCTATCATTCTTCTTCTTATTATTATAATAATAATAATAATAATAATTATTATTATTATTATTATTATTATTATTATTATTATTATTATTATTATTGTTGTTGTTGCTGTTGTTGTTGAGTGGCAGCAATGCATGCCATCAAAGTGGCACTGGAGTGCAAATATACGAAGCCCAATATACCCATCATGACTACCCGTCCGATAAAGGTACACTAGGCACGTGCATCACAACCATATCTGCATGACATGGTGATCTTATATCAAGACAAACAGGACATGCAGGTGCGGGTTCAGTTAGAATTTTTTGTTTAGGCTGAGCAGCCCATCCCGCTCAAAAGGTCCCTGAGTAAGGTTTTTTTTAGGATGAACAAAACACCCATGTTTCCAGAGGTGATTATCCAAACTCCGAAGAATTCCTCTCAACACATACCTATGATGCTACCCAACCACTTCTGCTCATGATCAAAGATGCATATATCATCAACCACTAATGGACATGCTCAACTGGTTAAACAACTGACAAGCAAATCTGTGGTATTGAGTAGAATATTTGCTGTAGCTCGTCTTTTATACCAAGACAAAACAATGTACATGATAACACTACCAATCAGTTAAGATCAGAAACCATGAGAGCCACTACGTCGTACTGCATAAGGGCATTTATTATTATTATTATTATTCTATGTTTGACTTTTGCTTTATGTTTGTACAAGTTGGCTCCAAGACAACAAGAGACAACAAGTTGGAAGTTCACGTTGTTGTTATGCCCAGTGTGCCATATATTTGGGGGTTTTTGGTGTTGTACTAGTGAATGTCTAATAAATAAATTTTTTTTTAAATTGTTTGTTTTAAACATTGAGATTACATAGAGAGTATTTTGCGTAGGATATGAGCAGTTCCCATGAGCACTATCTTGTGAATTTCTGCCATTTTGGGGTTTCCTGGTATCTGAGTTAGGTAGTAATCAGCCCCTTTCGCTATCATTCCCAGGGCACCTATGACAACAGGTATTGTTTTAGTTTTCCGGTTCCACATTTTGCTGATTTCTATTTCAAGATCTTTATATTTGCTCAGTTTTTGGTAGGTCTTGACAGATACGTTTATATCGATTGGGACAGTCATATCAATGAGGAGGCATGTTCTTTGTCTGAAGTCTTTCAATATGATGTCTGGCCTATTTGCATCTATCTTTCTGTCAGTTTGAATGGTAAAGTTCCAGAGGAGTGAGATGTGGTAATTTTCAAGCACTGGAGGTGGTTTGTGTTCCCACCAGTTTTTTTCATGGGGCAAATCCAGGTGTTTGCCAATTACCCAGTGAATATATTGTGCAGCTCTATCATACCTGTTGAGGTACTCTGTAGGCGCTAGAAGACTGCACTTGAAGACAACATGATCAATGGTTTCATTTTGTTGTCGACATACACGACATGTTGGGCTACTGCCGTTCTTTAATATGTTGGCCTGGTAGTTTCTTGTTGGTAGGTATTGGTCTTGAGCTGCTATGATAAACCCTCTGTTTCAGATTTTAAGCCAGAGGTCATTAGCTATTGATGGGTCAGGGCTTTGTCAATATCTGCATTATTCGCTCTCTTTGGGTATTTGCCATTGAGAGGTTTTTCTTGCCATTTATCATTCAGAATATCTAAGACAGCAGTTTTAGCACGGGTTTTCATGCGCTTAGCTTTTTCTGTGCTTGTTTCTTGTATGTCTATCTCTAATTCCGAAAATTGTTGTACTCGGAATTCACTTAGATATTCCTTTGCCTGTTTTGTTACTGAGTATGATGCTTTCTTGTTTTCATGTTTTGAGACAAGTTTTAACATCCAGTTCTCAGACTTTTTCAGGTAGGTGTCTAGGCCAATTGTAGCAATCTTCATTGTTATTGCCAGTTGTAAAAGACCACGGCCCCCGTCTTTTCTTGGCAGATAAAGTAGTTCTGTATCTGCCTTAGGGTGGTGCATTCTATGCATTGTCAACAGTTTTCGTATTTTTCTGTCAAGCTGACATATTTCAGTAATTGATCAGTTAACGATATTGAAACTGTAAGTCACGACTGGTATGGCTAAAGCATTGATCGCTTCGATCCTGTTTCTTGCATTCAGCTGTCTTGAGTATTGCTCTCACTCTTCGATAACATTCTCTCCTGATCCTTCCCTTCATCTTCGAATGCCTTATTCTGTCCCCATCAATTACCCCTAGGTGCTTGTAGCTCTCCGCTGGGTCTAATTCTTTTATCAAACATTTTATACCCGTACTACGCGTCATTGAGCAGTTTTGAGAGAGGTATTAAGGCTAAACAAAAGAGAAGTGGTGATAGTGAGTCACCCTGGAAAATGCCACATGAAATTTTTACATCTCCAGCGTTTAGAGATTCATTGTCACTGTTCAAAGTTAGTATGGTTCTCCATGATCTCATACTTACAGTCAAAAAGTTTCGCAGAGTAGGAGCTATCTTATACATTTCCAGGCATTTCTTAATCCAGCTATGTGGTAGGCTATCAAAAGCCTTTTTATAGTCTATCCAGGCTATTGATAAGTTTTTGTGTTGTTTGTGACAGTCTTCTAAGATCATCTTATTGATAAGTAGTTGATCTTTACAACCGTATGATCCACGTTTACATCCTTTCTGTTCATTAGGGAATATGCTGCTGTCTGTTAAAAAAACTATAAGTATATTCCGTCAGGACAGATGTTATCGTTTTATACATAGTTGTTAAGCAGGTTATGGGTCTATAGTTTTTCGGTTCATTTGTTTCTTCACTTTTTGGAAGCAGAAATGTTAACCCATTAACTAGCCAAAGAGGCATCCTACTAGGGCGTTGCAAAACATCATTGTAAAGTTCTGTTAGCAGTTCATGGCTCTCTGGGAAGGCATTCAGCCAGAAGTTAGGAATTTTATCCTTTCCTTGAGACTTCCATTTGCTTGACCTCCTGAGAGTAGATCTTATATATTCTACCGTGACACCCTCTCACTTTTGCTCTTCTAAGGAGTCCAGTTCTGTAGATATTCTATCAATCCAGGGGACCTTTTCGTTGTGTGTTTTTTCTTCTGCCCAAATTTTATTCCAAAATCCCTGCACTTTTTTTGATGGTACAGACCTTACTGTAACTGCTGTTTTTCCTATCTTCCTGTAAAAACTTTTGGGGTTATTTTTGAACATGTTGTTGTCCTTGAAAAATCTAACACGCTTTTCATACCTCGCTATGCGGGCAGCTTTAGCAGATACCTTTTGTTTGATGGTTTCTATGGTGGCATCAATATCAAGTATAGTTTTCATATTATATTTTTACATTAATTTTTGGGTTTTTGTAGGTTTGGTAGTCTTGTGAACCTTAAGGTTTTTCAAATATTCAATGTCAGATCTAAATAGTTTAATTTGTTGTTGCAAACGCTCTTGCCAAGGAGGCTTTTTGTGGGAATGTTGCCGTTTTCTAATCTTTACACCACATAGGATCGTTGAGATTTTCGCGGATGCATAGTATAGGTGGTTGAGATCTGTGATATCAACATCATTAGCTGAAATTATATCCTTTAGTGCAAGCCGGATTTTACCAATTATTTTCATGTTTTGGTTAGAGTTGCGGATTTTAGGGAGTGTATCCCGTTCATCCATGCTGGTTTCTTTAATTTTCAGCCATTCAATCATGATTTGATTTTTTAGCTCATGTAGTTCTGTTGGGTCAATATTTGTGTGACTATCTTTATCTATTTGATGTTCATCTGTCTTAGTGTTTATGATTGGTTCAGGGAATATTTCACTTTGCCTACTACTTATACTAACTCTTTCAATCTTTACTTCGTTTTTATCAGCCCTGGGCTGGTCTATAATTATTTACTCTGTATTATCTTCTCTAGCTGCAGCTACGTTCATTTTATCCGTTACTGCTTGTCTAACTTAATCAATCTCTACTTCAGTCAGTAATTTTTTTTTTATAAAGTTTCTTCTGACGTTGGCAAGTTTGTTACTGTCTGTGTAGGGTCTTACTTCAGGGTGTTTCTGTCTCCAGTTTAAGTATGTTTGTACAGTGTTAGATTTATCTGTGGGGAAATATATGGCAAGGTAGAAGGCCGCAAGAACTTCTTTATTATCTTCCCTAGACCATTATTATTATTATTATTATTATTATTATTATTATTATTATTATTATTATTATTATTATTATTATTATTATTACTTTTAATCTGCATGACTTGCCGAGACACACCCAACGTCCTAGGGCGAGTAAAGGATAAGAAGTGTTACAGTATGACTGAAAGCTTGGGGAGGGAAGTGACAGGAGCAGTAGCGAAATATCTTCATGTAATAGAACACAGACATTTAAATGGACACGGTTTTTCTAGGGATGTAGGCAATACTTGTCAGCACAATCTTTTGGATTTCTCTGAGACATGGTTCTCCTGGGATCTTATCTAGACGTTTCTAGCATCCCTTTTTTTATCTAACAGGAACAGTTCTCGTTTTAAGATGCCACGTCTTTTGTATTTCAATTTCCAGGTCCTTATATTTATTTAATTTGTCAAATTCCTTTATAGATATATTTTTATCAGTGGGAACACTTACCTCTATTAGTCTACATGTATTGTCTTCCCTATCTTTGATAATTATCCTGGATCGTTTGATAATTAGCTTGGATCGTTCTGTCAGTGTTGACTGGAAAATCCCAGAGGATAGTGACATTTTTACCTTCAACGACTAGCTCATTATCATTATTATTATTATTATTATTATTATTATTATTATTATTATTATTATTATATTATTATTATTATCGTTGTTGTTGTTGTTACACGTCAGTCATATATGATATCATGAATCTAGCTACAAACCATCCTCGTTCCTCACACGACATAATTTTAAACTCTTCTGAAATAATGGAAGAGTGTTGCAAATTCATCGTAATTAAGCCTAATCAGGTATAACTCAAACATGAACAAACTGATAACTCCCTTGCATTTACAGAAAATCTCATTAAAATAATGAGAAACACTAAAGTTTCAGGAAAAAATATCGAAGTCTTTCAAAGAACAGAGAGATCTAAGTCGAGAATGACTGAAACTATATGATATGATAAAGGAAATCATATTCGTTATGGAGTATATATCCATAATTTATAGACAACCACTTAGCGAAATCAAAAACGCCAATTAACTCGTTGAAAATACAAGCAGTGAAGCCATCACTAATAAGATATCAATGTGGAGTCTTTTACTTAAAATATATTTAAATGAAAAATTATTATGCATCAGTGACCACGTGGATAATAACGTTAGTTCACTTGATTTAGAAATACAGGAGCCAGATCCAGCCAGCTAATATTTAACATTCAGGAATGAGACACCTAATAGCTATCGACGATCAAACAAGTCGAAACGCAGCGTCGATGTAAATATTAGGGTATTTTTCAACTGTAACGATGATTTAAATATTTCCAAAACTTCTAATCGTATTAAAAATAACATATCGCAGATATTTAATCAAGTAGAAAGTCATATGGAATTCTATATAATTATAGATAAGTAAACGGTGATATTTAATTAAAAGATAAATATCCAAGCACATTGTTTCATCAACTGTAAAAATAATTAATCATCTAACATAATCGTTACTGTCTTACATTGTTTTTTGGGGGGTTGGTATTTTTGTCATTTATTATAGCAATGAAACGTTCTTTATCCACTACAAAGAAGATATACTTGTCTGAGTCGTGCACCTACAATAATGTTGTTTATAAAATTGGTGTCAAATTCATGTCTATCAACGGCTGCGACACGTGTTACTGTATGCTTTCTAAAGAAATCATTTGCACAAAGAAAAAATGCAATGCTGAAAGTAAGTGTGCTCTTTTCTTTTAGTGTTATTTGCTGCTGACATTGATGATCTTGACTTTGAGTTCAGCACTTACGATGAACGTATTTCAATGCAAAACAACAAGATTGTAGTCATTGCCATTCGTTATGTGACATCTTTTTTGTGTGATGAACTAAGTTAAACAATAATTCACCTTTCGTGTCTGTCATTTGGCTTCATCTCAGAGACAAGTGCATAGGATAGACAGAAATAGATTAAAGCAAGATGAGCTGACAAAATATTTTTAAGGAAGTAAGAAAGCGGATCTTCAGTTCATATTGAATTCGTGTAAAACAATTCTTTCAGAATCAAGACAGAAGAAAACTTCCTCAGTATGCCGCTACAATGGACAAATATATATATTTGGACAAACGTTCACAGCTGTAGATAAATGTAATCAGTGCGGTTGCAAGGCCAACGGAAACATAGTATGCACCAAAACTATATGCCCTGCCACAACAACTAAAGGTAATACTAAAAAATGTTTGAGAAATAGGATGCACTGAGCTATGATAAATGTGATCACCGTTTTATAAAAAAAATCTTATTGTTCTTATCAAAGTGAGAATTTATTTTCAAACCTGCATGGAATAAAAAAAAATACATAGATAGAAATCATTTCCCTAATTTCGTTTGGAAAATTTTTCTGCATTACATTTGTTTCCAGAATCTTTTCTAATATAAATTTCCTTAATAAGGTGACCATGGTCTTGTTTTATATGCTGAATATTATAACAAGTCAGATATACTACTATGAAGAATAATAGGATTTGATAAAGAGTATTATTAGCGGAAGTGAAATGTTTTTAAAACTAAATAAAGAAAAAAAAACGAAGGTCAACCATAAATTTAATACATCGTTTTTTAATGATTTCTTTTATAATTTAATAATTTAAAAATTCCAATTTTCTCGGTGCCTCATTGTGTGAACCTAGTCAGTTTCTAACATAATAACTACGCTGTGTTGTGGAAGTTAGACCTTAGAATTCCATTAGTGCTTGCCGTATAAAATTATTTGTGTGGTGTTTGTGAAGTATTATACACATAAAACAATGTATTAACTTGATAGATTATGCCTTTTGCCTGTAGAGTGTGACACACAACTTCCAGTCTTATCAATAAGTAAGATAAATACCTCTTGAAGTAACCAGAAACTCATAAAACCGAACCGACCCTCCAGTTCCAAGGTGTTAAATGGACGAGAGGTAGTTATGTCAATCTATTGCAAGTAGTATTCACATCGGAGGCGGAGTGGAGCTCTTATGAGCTTAACACCATTACTGTTATAGTACCTCAACTATCTCAGCTTTACGGTATTATTTGTTGAACAGATTCAAAATAAACTGTATTTCCTTGCATTCTCTCTATATTTAAATTTATTTACCATTTTAGTGTTGCCTCTTCCAATAGCTGCATTTAGGGCCAGAAAACATAAACAATTGACGTTTCATGTCTACCTTTCATCCATATTTCGGATACAACTATACTTAAGATATTGCATTTCATATGAACTGACTAAAAGCTTATACTTGAGGCAATGTGGCATATTGAAATTAAAACTCAATTCCTGTAAAACTTTACTTTCAGCAATTCCAATAAGGAAGGGCGACACTTCTGCAATTTGCCGTTACCATGGAAAAATATACATATTTGGACAGACATTTATTTCTATAGATAAATGTAATCAGTGCAGCTGCAGGTCCAAAGGAAACGTGGAGTGTACCCAGAAAATATGCTCTCCACAAAGTGAAGGTAATGTCAGCGCTATTTTTATAAGACATACTAAGCACAATAAATATAATTTACTGTTTGCAACTAAATGAAAGAATCTTGTAATTTTAAGTAGTGCATAAAATGTGAAATAGATATAGTTTTGTGTCATTGTCATTCAGAGAACAGCATGCTACTGATTTAAAATTGCCTTGCGCTATATTTGATTTTGCCACATTTAGGGTTCTTTTAACGAAACGAAAATATCTTGAAGTAAAGATAAAAATTTCGAAAAATAAATTAGAATTAAATTACTTCCTTTAATGGTGATCTAATGAAAATTGATTTTGACTTTGAGATTTGTACTTCCTAAAAATGCTTTTCAAAGTATAATATGAAATGTGTAGTTTTTGTTTTCTTACAAAGCACTAACTCTGGTCGTTTAATCATATTAATAATTTGTTATATTGTGGGTATTTTGTTAGATACGGAAAGAAACAATGTAAATATATTATCTCATTGTCTTACATATACGAGGGTAATGAGCTGAATGTTTCTTTTCTTCGTGGGTGTGGGGCGTCACTTGGATCGTCAACAATCACACTTTTTTTTTCTTTTTTTATATAAAGCACATCTTTTAGAAACTACAACAGAAAAGGTCAACCTTTACGCTGAATGCCGCTACAATGGACGCATATATATATTTGGACAAACGTTCCCATCCGTAGATAAGTGTAATCAGTGCAGCTGCAAGAACAAAGGAGTTATAAGTTGTGGCAAGAAAACATGCGCCCCTCAAAAAATGCAAGGTAATACTAAAAGATATTTATGGAATATCTGACACTGAATGCTATGTTCATTGTTTTATATAAAATATATCGTTTACGTCTAAATGAAGGTTTACAGTACTTTTAATTCTTAATTGTCGGGCTTATTTCTTGTTTCTCACTCTCCTCTTTTACTCTCATCATCTCTTGTTACTCTTCTATTTCATCCCTCTTGTCTGTGTCACAAACTACTCAACCAGTTAATCTCTTGTCTATTATCTTCTGGGGAGAGGGTGCTGTATTCAAAGTTTTATTTAATTTGTTTAAAACATTTATTTTATTTCCTTTTTTGCGAGAGCAGCAGAAAAAATCGACATTACTGTAGAGTGCCGCTACAATGGGAAATCATATGTATTTGGACAGACGTTCCTTGCCACAGATAAATGCAATCAGTGCAGCTGCAAATCCAAAGGAAAAATAGTATGTGCCAAAGAGAAATGTCAAGGTAATACTTGTTATTTTGGAAGTAAAATATATTTGAAAATTATATGCTAAATTATTCTAGAAATATGTATCCATAGCGTCCTCATGTCGTCAGGCACCCAGACAGTCTTTTCTTTAATGTAATGTCAGTTTTGTTAAATTCTCGATTCACCTTCTCGTTTACAGTTAGTACGAATTGCCACCTCCAGAAATAGGGATAGTTTTAATAAATCTGAATGATATATATATATATATATATATATATTTCAAAGTGGGGCGTTCATACATACATACATGCATACATACATACATACATACATACATACATACATACATACATACACATACATACATACATACATACATGCATACATACATCTCTTACAATTTACATTAGAAATTACAGCTCACCAATTCTCAAACTAAACTACCTCCACATGTAAAGCAGTAGAACTATCAAAGAATTGACGGCAACGTTGACAACGAGCAAAGGCGTCAAGGAAAAGGTCAAGAACATAAATACAATAAACAGGAAGCATTCTATTTTCTATTGCCTGCTCCAATAACCGATGTATATTTTGTATAGAAGGTAGCAAACTGAAATTTTGTTGAATTTTTTATAAAATTTGTTTCAGAAAATACAGCGCAGAAGAGCAGGAAATCTTCCTCAGTTTGCCGTTATAATGGACAAGTATACATAATTGGACAGATATTTGTCGCTATAGATAAATGTAATCGTTGCAGCTGCAAGCCTCAAGGCATTATAATATGTACCAAACAGACATGCCCACCCCCACAAAAGGAAGGTAATATTGAAAAACTTTTGTAAAAACACGTACTGACGATTATATGTTTAAATTTGAACATCATTACATAAATAGCTAGCCGAAATATTCAGTGTTGGTTGGGATCAAAATTCAAGAAATTAATGTTAGCTTCACAAAATAATTAAATTATTGCAATGCTTTTTGGTTAAATGTGAGCGGAAAATTTCGGATTAAACAACACTATTTTTTCCTCTGGATTTCTATATTCTAAACAAATTACAGTTGTGATTGCAATTGTGAAGAAAATCTATAAATTCAGGGTTTTTTTCAATCCCCCACTTCAAACCCGAACCTCAAACCCTAGCTTCTAAAATAACCCTATCCCTAAATCCCAACTCCTAAACTGTAGCCTTAAAACATAACCCAAACCCCAATCCTGTGAGTATGTGTGTGAGTGAATGCGTGAGTGAATGCGTGAGTGAATGTGAGAGACAGGGCGTGCATATTCAAGTGCGAGTGTTTATATATATATCCTTATAAAAAGCAAAATTTGTTTGATTGTACGTTGACCAATGAAAACACTAAATAAAATTGATATTTCAAGTTTTTCGTGTCATTTAAATTGATTTCACCATTCCGCAGATAACTGTGCACTTATTTTCCGAAAACGGATCGGGGGGGGGGCAGTTGATGGTGTATTGGCTCCTATTTCTAGCAATCCACTTACTGCCTATTTCACCATAATGTTTTTATAGCGAAAAAGTACTCTACCTACCACTCAATCCACTCCCAACTTTCTCTAACTTAATACGTTATATTTATTCCTTTGAAGTCACCGCCGGACCTCTGCTTTCTATATGTCCCTCTCTATGTCTCTATCTCTTTCATTATCTCCCTCTCTCTCTCTCTCTCTCTCTCTCTGATAGTATGTGTATGTCTCTCTCACGACCTCTACCTCTTTTTCTCTCTAGAGAAAAAAACACATGCGAGATAGACAGAGAAAGGGGCTTACGAAGAAAAAACAAGTGAGATGCCGGACCTCTGCTTTCTCTTTATATATATATGTCCCTCTCTCTCTCACTCTAGTTGCATATGTGTGTCTCTCTCTCACTACCTCTACCTCTTTTTCTCTCTAGAGATAAAATATGAGACAGATAGAAAGTGGGTTAGGGAGAAAAAACAAGTGTGACAGAGGGGAGATGGAGATAACTATATCTATAAATCTATCGACAAAGTTGTTCACGAGGACGATACTGTTCATTATTCTGTTGAATTCCTCAACAGTGTGGAACCGTCCTGTTTGCCGCCACCCAACTTGAATTGAAGAAGGGCGCAGCCATCGTGCTTCTCAGAAACCTGGATCAGCCAAGGTTGTGCTATGGTACACGTATGATTGTGACTGGATTACAGCCTCACATTATCGAAGCAAAAATTCTCACTGGGTGTGGTAACGGAGACATTGTATTTATACCTAGAATATCACAAACAGATGTCCCCTTTCGTTTCAAACGATTGCAATTCCCAGTCAGAGTCAGTTATGCATTGACCATTAATAAGTCCCAAGGTCTAACACTGCAGGATGTCTGTCTCCATCTAGAAGAGGGTTGTTTCTCACATGGCCAGTTGTATGTAGGAAGCCCACAGAAACTCTTCATATATGCTCCAACGTAAAAAGTTAAAAACATTGTATATACTGAAGTTCCGTAAATGTTTTGTAATTGTTGTACAATACATTTCTCTATTATTATCTTTATTACTCTTTGTATATAGATATTGTAAATAAATCCTTAAAATTTTGTCATGCAATATTTAAATACTCTTTTACAACTTTTATTGTAAGGAAAATGGGCATTACGATAGCTGTCAATATGTACCTTATGAATGCATTTTAACACAGTACAGACCGAACCGAAGGCCGGGAGTTTCGCTAGTACATGTGTGTGTGTGTGTGGTGTGTGTGTGTGTGTGTGTGTGTGTGTGTGTGTGCGTGTGTGTGTGTGTGTGTGTGTGTGTGCGTGTGTGTGCGTGTGTACATGTGTGTATGTGTGTACATGTGTGTGAGAGCAATTGGCTCAATGGTAAGATTATCGGGCTCACAATCGTGAGGTTGTGAGTTCCATTCCAGGACCGGGTTATGTGTTGTGTTCTTGAGCTAGACACTTTATTTTCACGTTGCTCCAGAGTTCACTGGTGCGACGTCACTGGTGCCAAACTGTATCGACATTTGCCTTTCCCTTGGAAAACATCAGTGGAGAAGGAAAGCTGGTATGCATGGGTGATTGCTGGTCTTCTATAAAACAACTTGGCCCAGACTTGACTTGTACCTCAGAGGGTAACTTTCTAGGTGCAATCCCATGGTCATCCATGGCAGAAGGGAGTCTTTCATGTATGTATGTATATTAATAATAATAATAATAATAATAATGATGATGATAATGATAATGGTAATGATAATAATAATAATAATAATAATAATAATAATAATGATAATGATAATAATAATAATAATAATAATAATATAATAATAATAATAATAATAATAATAATAATAAATGCCCTGATGCAGTACCAGGCAGTGGCTCTCATGGATTCTGATCTTAACTGATTGGAAGTGTTATCATGTAGCTTTGTCTTGGTATAAAAGATGGGCTGCAGCAAATATTCTGCTCAATACCACAGATTTGCTTCTCAGTTGTTTGACCTTAACCAGCTGATCATGTCCCTTAGTGGCTGACGATATGTGCATCTCTGGTCACGAGCAGAAGTAGTGGGGGAGCATCATAGCCATGTGTTGAGAGGGATTCTTTGGGGTTTGAATAATTCACCTCTGGAAACATGGGTGGTTCGTTCAACATCCTTAAACAACCCTTATTCAGGGACCTTTTGAAAGGGATGGGTAACTCGACCAGAAGAAAATTCTAACTGGGCCCCACCTACAAGGTCATGTGCTGTTTATCTTGATATGAGATCACCATGTCACGCACATATGGTTGTGATGCATGTGCCTAGTGTACCCTTATCAGACGGGTAGTCATGATGGGTATACTGGGCTTCGTATATTTTGCACCAGTGTTACTTTGATGACATGCACTGCTCTCTCACTCAATAATAATAATAATAATAATAATAATAATAATAATAATAATAATAATAGTCGCGAAATTCTTTCTTTCCGGGATCCCTGTATCTCACTCTACATATGCTCTGCGTAGACATATTATACCCTTTTGGAATCAGAATGATCCTGGGATTGAAAATCAGTAGGAATTCAATGTGGAACTGGAACAATAGAATGGCTGCTTTACAGAATTAATTCTCATCCGTCCTTAATCTTTGATCAAACACCACCGAGACGTATAGTCATTATAGACGTATTATAGTCATGCTATTTAGCCCTCTTTAGTTTTGGGCTGCAGGCCTTATTAGCCCTCCGCAGAAGCTAGGTTAAAAGATCGCAGAGTGCGGCTTTTAAGCTGGTATATATATATATATATATATATATATATATATATATATATATATATATATATATATATATATATATGAGTGGGGGGACAAACAAAAGAAGGGCACTCAACAAATTTATTGGGAGTTAGATGTATGGCTCAAAATAGTTTGATTCAAATTCGTTGGTACTCTGAGTTTCAAGTGCGATGCTAGTATTCAGCCATTTTGAATTTGAATTCAAATGCAAAATGACTGAAGACTAGCATTACACTTGAAACTCAAGAGCACCAACGAATTTGAATCAAATTGTTTTGATCCATATATATATATATATATATATATATATATATATATATATATATATAATATATATATATATATGATAAGTATTTCTGTCATGTTATAGATATGTGTGTATGTGTGTGTTTATAGCAGTATGTATAGTATTGGTGTTCAAGGTGAACTAAGGTTTGCTGGATCATGTAATTGCTTTAATTTAGTGGTTAGGGTATTCAGCTCACGATCGTAAAGTCGTGTGTTCAATTCCCGGCGATGTGATGTACCTTGCAGCAAGACACTTTATTTCTCGTTGCTCCGTCCACTCAACTGGCAAAAATGAACTGTACCTCTAACACCAAAGGGCCAGCCTCGTCACTTTCTGTGTCACGCTGAGTCTCCCTGAGAACCATGTTAAGGTTATGCATGCTCAACCACTCTCACGGTAATTTCACATGCAGGCTGTCTCGTTGATCGGATCGACTGGAACCCTCGTCGTCGCAATCAATGGAATGCCAGTCTCATATATGAATGATACTGAGTGTACTTCAGTATGCACTCAATACACATTCATAAGTGTATCTTATGACATGAATAAATGTATATTTACTTGAGCACGTTTTTGTGTACAAATGTGTAAACCATCTCGACTCTTTTCAGATGCACTATGTTTAAGATTATTATATGAAAGAGACTTTACCATTACTTCTAGTATATCAAATCAACTAAATTGTGACACTTTCATTGGCTTTTGTATGTATATAAGTAAGTGCTCTATGCATAGTAGCATATTGTATGTTTAATTCGTCTCATGGTTTAAGATCAACACCAGGTAGCATTTTGGATTTCTTTAGTAGAGTCTACTTTGTTGCAAGCATTCGGGTCAGATGTCGTCTGAGGACACTTCTGTCCTTCTCTCCTATTTGTCTCATTGGCTCTGTGAAAGGTCATGGGCACTGCCCATAACTACTGGAGAGCGTCTTTGAACATATTCACACATTCATATACATGAACATATACATCATATCTCTTTTCTCTTTTACTTATTTCAGTCATTAGACTGTGGCCATACTGAAGTACCGCCTTCAAAAATTTTAGAACCTTTTTTTTCTTCTAAGCCTAGTACTTATTCTATCAGTATCTTTACCAAAATGCCAAGTTGCGTAAATACACCAACACCGGTTGTCAAGCGGTTGCAAGGGAAAAACACAAACAGAAACACACACACACACACACACACACACACACACACACAAGCACATACGAAGAGGTACTCAATAGCAACTGGAAATGTTCTCTGAGGGACAAGCTCGTTGTAATTCAGGCTTTCCACCGTTGGAACCCACTTGATGCGACCCTCAGGGATCAGCCTACTCACCGACGTCGTCGGGTCGTACTGCCACGTGATGCGTCTTTGTTTTGCGATGTTCTCCCCTGTTAGTCGATTTTTGTGATGGCTGAAACGAAGGAACAGCATGCTTCCGTGAAATTCTGTTTTATGCTGGGGAAAACAGCGGCGAAACAATTGACATACTTCAAACAACTCACAAGGACGTGAGTGGTTTTCATGCTTTAGGAAGAGTCACTTGTCGCTTGAGGATAAACGTCGTTCAGGAAGACCGTCGACCTCCCTGAAGGAATGAAACCATCATGAAAATTCATGAACTGTTCTTGGAGGGCTGTTACCGAACAATTGACGAATTGGTTGATATGACTGGTGTGTCCTGGAGCTCCTGCCAACGAATTTTGAGCAAGGAATAGTGAATGAAAAGAGTTGCAGCAAAATTTGTGCCTCGCTTGCTCTCGGAAGATCAAAAGCAGTCACGGGTGAATGTATTTCGTTAAATGATAGAAAAATTGGAAGTTGATCCGGACCTTTCTTTTCGAAGGTTATCATTGATGACGAAAGTTGCTGCTACGGAACTTGCAGATGTGAAAGAGGTGAAGAAAAAAACGACGAAGGTGTTAAAAAGCATCACTTCGCAAGAGTTCCTCTACTGCTTCGAATAGTGGAAAAGGCGCCTGGGTTGATGCATTGCTACAAATGGAGAATACTTAGAAATCGATAAAAGTGTAAACGTGTAAAACTAAGTGAATAAAATGATATTGCAAAATTTCGATTTCTTTTGGGCACACCCTAGTATAGTATTTGATTTGTAAGTCGAGCGACTGCATGTATGCCACTGTTCCAATTTTTCTCTCCACTACTACTCCCTATGAGATTTTGTGACTTACTACAACTCTTTACTACAACTCTTTTACCTCTCTCTTTCTCTAACCTTAACTTGAAGCTACGTCTAGCTCACACTTTTACTCTTTTACTTGTTTCAGTCATTTGACTGTGGCCATGCTGGAGCACCACCTTTAGTCGAACAAATCGACCCCATGACTTATTCTTTGTAAGCCTAGTACTTATTCTATCGGTCTCTTTTGCTGAACCGCTAAGTTAGGGGACGTAAACACACCAACATCTGTTGTCAAGCGATGTTGGTGGGGACAAACACAGACACACAAACATATACACACACATACATATATACATATATAGAACGAGCTTCTTTCAGTTTCCATCTACCAAATTCACTCACAAGGCTTTGGTCGGCCCGAGGCTATAGTAGAAGACACTTGCCCAAGGTGCCACGCAGTGGTACTGAACCTGGAACCATATGGTTCATAAGCAAGCTACTTACCACACAGCCACTCCTACACTTTAACAGTCTTTCTTCCATACTTTAAGTATTAAGTTTGTTTCTAAATGAGAGAATCTTGTGATTTTAAATCGCACCTAAAATATGAAATATAGTTTGGCATCATTCTGACAACCTCCTAACAGTGATTTAAAAAGCTGTCTCATAGTTGTTTTTGCCGTATTTAGATTTCTGTTAACGGAACGAAAATATTTTGAAGTCTATATTGAAAACAATTTTGAAAAACAAAGAGAATTAAAATGGCTGTTGTGTGTTCTTAGCCGTGCTCTTACACGTTTAATTCTATGAATTCTTATATACTGCGTCGATACGGTCAGAGACACGGAATTAAGTAAACAGTTAACTTTTCCTGTCTATTTTTTTCTCAACAATCCCAGAGACAATGTACGCGTATGATATTATCTCGTTATTTTACAATTACAAGAATGATGAAGTGAATTATTCTTTTTTTCGTGAGGTGGGGTGTATTTTATAGCCCCTAAATTCATACGGAATTTGTATACAGCTTATCTTACAGAATCTGGTGGTGAAAGAAAGATCAACATTTTCGCTGTATGCCGCTACAAAGGACGCACTTATGTACTTGGGGAAACGTTCACAGCCGAAGATAAATGTAATGAATGCAGTTGCAAAAGAAAAGGTGCAGTAATATGTACCAAAAAGCCAGTGTGTTCTCCAACAATAGCAGGTAATAACTAAAAGTTATTTATAGAAGACCTTGCACAGAATTGCGTCTAAAAGTCTTGCCGAACTTTCAATTCCTCTACGAATTATAAAAAGACGAGCTTGGTAACATTAGTAACATGCACTGATACTAATTTTAAAATCATCCTCCAATATACTTCTTTCCTTTCTTCGTATTCTAACAAAATTGGTGTTCTATTGTGAAGCATAATTTTCGGATTGGAACAAATATTTTGTTTACAAAACAAAATTATTTGAAACATGCGTTGGAAAAAATGAGTTTAAATTCTAAACTCTCGTTCCATTTAGAACAAATGGTGCTTAATAATTTGGGCTATCTTAATCTATTATATTCTTGTGATACTAATTTCTTGATTCCCTCGTGTGGTTGCTGTGTGAGTCGTTATGTGGTGTTGCGAAAGTCAGGACTTCAATGGATTCTATTACTATAAGTGTCGTGGGCATCACAAAGTATGTCCTCCCTGCAGAAGTTAAATACTAAAATAAACTGTAACTATAAATAAATGCCAATTTGAATTCTAAGACAGGATCTTAGAATGTTGATCTCATATGATCTCGCTCTTTTGTTTGCATTATCTGTTTCAATGACCAACGTTCCGCAGTCATTGATTCATTTCAAAAATTTATACTTCACACGTTTCTTTTGTTAGACAAGTCTTGGACTGTGGTAAACATTTCAGTTTTCTTGTCTATAGTTTGACTTGATTTCAAAAATGGCAACACACATGATGTCGTCTCATTTGACATGCTAATATCTTATGAACTAAATTACTGCTTCTTATGGAATGACACTCTATTCAAAATCTTCGTGTAATTCTGGGTTTCTTTTTTTTTTTTTGTATCTTTTCTTTCAGAAATTTCAGTAAAATGCCACTACAATGGCAAAACATATACCATTGGAGTTACGTTTAATGCTGCTGACAAATGCAATAAATGCACTTGCAAGGCAAAAGGAAATGTTGACTGTACCACAAAGATATGCGTTTTCTCAGAAACTCATGGTAACATTAAAAATTATTCTTTTAAACAATTTATAAAAACTTAATCATGGTTTTATAAAAAAAAAATGAAATATTTACGATTAAGGAA
This sequence comes from Octopus sinensis, assembly GCF_006345805.1. Classification (NCBI taxonomy): domain Eukaryota; kingdom Metazoa; phylum Mollusca; class Cephalopoda; order Octopoda; family Octopodidae; genus Octopus; species Octopus sinensis. Next base: position 61,530,865 of record NC_043007.1, on the reverse strand, counting down.
ATTTGACGCCAATCGGTTAGTAATACGTCTTGTTATAACTAACCTTTATAAATAAATGGCAATTGGAACTGTAAAAAAGACGTCTTTCAATGTTGATCTAATGAATTTTGATTTTGTTTTACTTCAGTTATCTATTTCAATGAATAACTTTATAGGGTATTTTCATACAGCTAACATTCCTCTCGTCAATTCATCATACCATGTTTTTAGGCGATTTTGAGTGACAGAACCAATCTATATAATGGAAAATGTATGTCATTGGAGAGACCTTTGTAGCTAATGATAAATGTAATCAGTGCAGCTGTAAACCTAAAGGGAGCGTACTGTGTTCCAAAAAGATATGTGTATCTGAAGGAAATGAAGATGATACTAAAAGTTAGCATTATAGCAGATTATAGTGTCCATCACATGTTAAGTCAGTCGAAATTTTATAAAATCCAACAGGATCCTTGAAAATTCCACGATTATTAATAAAGTAGGAGCTCCGTTTCCCCTAAGTGCAACAGCAATTTCATTACTCGTTGGAAGATGTCAAGATGCCCAGACTTTAACCGAAATGATGTACTATTCTATGACAAGGAATTTTGACTCCAACGGCAGATTCTTCTAGCTCCAGTGAATGAATGCATATTTTCATATAAAACTGAAAATATGGATTATACCAAGGAATACCGTTTTTAATATTCATTACGTTTGCTAAACACTGAGCAGTTTGAAGAGCTCCCGTTCAGTTTTGCAGTATTTTGTCAATATCTATTCTACATAACTGACAAGTAGATCTATAAGACAGAAATCTTTAAATGTGGAATCTAATTCTAGTTCAGTATTACCTATTTCAATCCATATTAAGTTTATTGTGGGTGACTTTTCTTACGACTATCGCATTTCTGTCTGATTTATATATCTTCATCACACGTCAATTTTGTTCGATGTCACAGAATTGATTTAAACAACTGAATTTTTCTGTTTGTCTTTTATGATCGCATATATTTTATCATTAGTCAAACAAATGTATGATGAAGTAAACAAAAATTTCTTTTGAGAGCAGTGACTCTGTATTTAAAAGCTTTTTAAATTTGTGTTTTCTTTCTCCTTAGAGATATCAGTAAAATGCAAGTACGGAATTAAAATATATATCGTTGGAGAGACGTTCCCAGCTGCTGATAACTGCAATAAATGCAGTTGCAAACCCAAAGGAATTGTAGAATGTACGAAAAGAATATGCCTTTCCTCAGGAAGTCAAGGTAATAATAGAATGTTTCGGCGCTTGAACGCTTTGGTGCTGAGAATATTTAGCTTTCTCCAAAAGCTGATCTTTATTTCTAGTCTCATGACTTTAAATGCCTGATAAATAATATGCCCCATCTTAGCTAATACAGGTCACCTAAAGATAGGAATGATGATTTGTCTGTTTTAGTTTTCCTTCCTCGAGACAAAACGAAAGATCTATAGTTAATATGAACTTCCGACCAATGAGTACGTAATTGAGTCTCTTGTTAACTCAAATGTTTCAGCTTAAACACCTTTTGTTGGTGGAATAAATTCAAAATAAGCTATTGTCTAAAACTATCGTAATGAATAAATCAATTTCGAAATATAGTTGAAGATATAAAGGCTATGAAATTATTTCTTGTAGATTAAACACACACACGCGCGCGCACGCACGCACACACACACAAAGCAATAAGAAACACTGAAAATGAAATTAGTCGAGGATGAAAGTCAATCGGCTTATAGAAACACACATATATTATAAAAAGCTTTAAAATACCATTTACGTTTCTCTGCAGCTTTTATTACTATATTACGTAGATCGAACTCTGTGTACCTGCCTGTCTCGCGATATGATCATTGGTTTCACACCACGTAAAGTATTGGAATGGTGTGTGGAACAGATTACTGAGTCCCCAAATTAACTGATAAGGTGTCGTAAATTCCAGTGCGCTTAACATGTACGTTTTGTGTGCGTGTGGGTGCGTGTGCGTGTGCGTGTGCGTGCGTGCGTGTGTGTGTTAACCTTGACTAGTATTTTCAATGAACAAACTTCAAAAGAAGTTTGTACTTTCTCTTTTTTTATTGCCTGGCTAAATACTTCATGACCGGTGTTCCTATTCGTATGGAATTCATATAAGACTTTTATTTCAGAAACTACCACACACAAGATCGACATTTTCGCGGTATGCCACTACTACGGACATATATATTTATTTGGACAGTCGTTCAAATCTGTAGATAGATGTAATCAATGCACTTGCCAGCGTAAAGGCAATACAGTATGCACCAAAAAAAAATGCCTTCCAATGAATACACAAGGTAATTCATAAAAGATATATTAGAAAAACGATGGACTGAACTGAATGTTAATCTTGACTACTTTTGTTCAATATAGAATATAATAATACTGAAGTAATAATGTACCCTCATAGTAGTAGAACACCAACATACAGATTGTAAAATTGTTCTGCTTCGCATTTTTTGTTTTTCAGTTTATTTGTCTGTTTGTTGTTGATTTTTTTTAAGTATTTAGCAATATAGATTTTATTAAATTATTATCATTATTATTATTATTATTATTATTATTATTATTATTATTATTATTATTCAGTAGTTTTATTTTTATAGCGTGCTTTCACTTCACTACCGAGCGCAGCTCTGTGTGCCTTGGGTATGTGCTGTGATTTGTTGTGATGCTCTGATGGTTATTGTATGGAAAATGTTCTGCGTAGGATGTGTGCAGTGCCTAGTAGTGCAATTTTCTGTATGTTATATGTGTTTGTAAGTCCTGGTGTTTTTGTTATGTATTTGTCTGAATATTTTTTTTACCATGCCTAATGCACCTACTATGATAGGAATTGTTTCTGTTTTCAGGTTCCACATTCTAGTTACCTCTATTTCCAGGTCTTTGTATTTTGAGAGTTTCTCCATTTCTTTTAGAGACACGTTGTCATCTGCCGGTATTGATACATCAATTAGAAAGCATTTTTTTTCTTCATGATCTCTGACAACTATATCTGGTCTGTTGGCCTTAATTTCTCTATCTGTGTGTATCGGCATATCCCAGAGTATGGTTGCTTTCTCGTTTTCTGTGACTTTTTCTGGTGTGTGCCTATACCATCTTTTTTCTGTTGTTATTCCATAATGTTGGCATAGCTTCCAATGTATGTAGGTTCCAACTCTGTCTTGTCTGTGAATATATTCCTTCTTAGCCAGGACTGGGCAGCTAGAGATAATATGATTTATTGTTTCTTGTCCATCTCCACATATTCTGCAGTTACTTGTAATATTTCTTTTCATTACATGTTTTTGGTAATTTCTGGTGGGGAGGCTTTGGTCTTGTGCTGCAATTAAAAATCCCTCTGTTTCTGCTTTGAGTCCTGAGCTTCTCAACCATTGCTGGGATTTTTCTTTGTCTATTTCTTTTGCGTTTAGTTTAGTGCAGTATTTACCATGAAGGGGCTTTTCTTGCCATCGTTTTATCATGGCTCGTTGCTGTTCTATTTTTAGTTTGGATATCATTTGTTTTATAGCTTTTGTTGTTTTTTCATCATCTTCTTCTTCTTTGTGTTTATTAGGTGGTATGATTTCTTGTTTGTATTTGTCAGCTTCCTTAAATACTGAGAACAGTTTTTTGTTTTGCTCGTGTTTTGCTGCTATCTGGATCAGTTTTCCTTCCTTCTGAAGTAGGTATTTTTGCAGTCCTATGGTGGTTATTTTATAGTAGTTTTCCAGCTGTATAAGGCCTCTACCACCTTCTATACGTTGTATATATAGTCTTTCTATGTCAGATTTTGGGTGATGCATCCTAGATCCTGTCAGTATTTTTCTTGTTTTCCTATCTATTTTGAACAGTTCATTTCGTGTCCAGTTAAGGATATTGTAGCTGTAACTTATAACTGGGACAGCTAAAGTGTTGATACCTATTATCTTGTTTTTAGCATTGAGCTCTGTTTTTAGTATTGATCTAACTCGTCTATAATATTCTTTTTTTATTTTCTCTTTCATTTGTGTGTGTTGTGTCTTATCTAGTTCATGGATTCCTAAGTATTTGTAAGTTTGGCTTTGGTCTAATTCTTTTATTTCATTGGTTTTATCTAGTGTGATGTTGTTACTCTTAACTAGTTTTCCTCTTTTCATGGTTACTTTGGCGCATTTTTCTAATCCAAATTTCATATCTATTTCTTTGGTAAATCCATGAACTGTGTTTAATAGTGTTTCCAGCTGTTTGTCATTTGCAGCGTATAGTTTTAGGTCATCCCTATATAAAAGGTGGCTGATCGTTTTGCCGTAACATTTATATCCGCATCCAGTTCTATTATTATTATTATTATTATTATTATTATTATTATTATTATTATTATTATTATCATTATTATTATTATTATTATTATTATTCAGTAGTCTTGTTTTTATTACGTGCTTTCACTGCACTGCCGAGTGCAGCTCTGTGTGCGTTAGATATGTACTGTGGTTTGTTGTGGTGCTCTTATTTTTACTGTACTGAAAGTGCTTTACGTAAGGTGTGTGCGGTGGCTGCCTAGTAGTGCTATTTTCTTTACATTATAAACATTCGTAAGACCTGGTGTTTTGGTTATGTATTCGTCTGAATGTTTTTTAATCATACCTAATGTACCTATTATTATAGGGATTGTTTCTGTTTTTAGACTCCACATTCGCGTTACCTCTGTTTCCAGACCTTTGTATTTTGGGAATTTCTCAGTTTCTTTTAGAGATACATTATCACATGTTGATATTGATACATCAATTAAAAGGCATTTTATTATTATTTTTGTGTATGTGTGTGTGATCCCTGATAACTATATCTGGTCTATTATCCTTGATTTCTCTATCTCTATGTATTGGCATACTCCAATGTATGGTTGCTTTGTCATTTTCTTAAACGTTTTTCTGAGGTGTGCCTATACCATCTTTTTTCTATTGCCGTTCCATAACGTTGGCATAGCTTCCAGCGTATACAGGTCCCAACTCTGTCATGTCTGTGGATATATTCCTTCCTTCTTAGCCAGAACTGGGCAGCTAGAGACATATTCTGACTTGTATTTTTATTCATTATGTGCTTCTACTGATTTATTATTATTATTATTATTATTATTATTATTATTATTATTATTATTATTATTATTATTATTATTATTATTATTATTATTATTATTATTATTATTATTATTATTATTATTATTATTATCATTATTATTATTATTACTGTTGTTGTTGTTGTTGTTATTTATTGCGTGACGCAGTATCTAATATCGTGATGTTGTTGATTGAAGATATTGTGTCTACCGGGGGTTGTGTACCGTCTGTTAAATCACAACAAGGACCTCAGACAGACAGTATTTTACGCAATATGCGTGCAGTTCCAAGTAGTGCCGATTTTTGCAATACACCTAGATTGTATGGTATTTCTAAAATTTCTAGATGTTTTTTTCAGGTTGGGTGATATTGAACCCAATGTTCCGATGACAACAGGGACAACCTTTATGTTTGACTCTCGTAGCTGTCACATCTAGGCGATCTCAATTCTTAGATCTTCATATTCATCAGACTTTTCTCTTTCGTTCATCATATGTTGATCTCCTGGCACTGCCACGTCGATTATTAGGTACTTTTGTTTGTCCCTCCTAAAGGTTACTATATCTGGCCTACGGTGCTCTAACACCTTGTCTGTTTGGAAGTCAAAGTCCCAGAGGATTTTTGCCTTCCAATATTCGTCCATTACCTTTTCTGGCGTATGGTGGTACCAAGCACCTGTTACCTCGTATTCATACTTCCAGCATAGTAGCCAGAGAAAGTTTTGGGCTACCTTGTCGTGTCTGCGTTTGTACTATTTCTGCTCAAAACTTTCACAAACACTAACAATGTGAGTCACGTTTTCGACCCTCTTCCCACACACTCTGCAGAGGTTCGTTCTGCTCGTGTGATACATATCCCTTTTCACTGAATTGGTATTCAATGCCTGATCCTGGGCAGCGATGATTAGGCTTTCAGTCTCCTTTTTTAAGTCACCCTTGCTGATCCTCCTCCATAATGCTTCTTGGTCTTTTAATTGTTAGTTTCACGGTGAAACTGACCATGTAATTCCATACGGAGTAAGTTTTCTTCTCTCTCGTTGGCTATTCGTGATCGGAAATTCATAAGCACTCTCAAATCAGTTTTTGGTAAATCCCTCTGCATTAGTAACATACTGTAGCGGGTCTTGTTTGCTGTTTACCAAATATTCTGCCATGTTTCTTCTTTCACTGTTGATGCACTCCCGTATGCTAATCAGCTCACGTCCACCTTTACACCTCTTTATGTCAAGTCTGTGTACGTCCGCCTTAGTAGTTCGACCGAGTTGGTTAATCTCCATTTGTGTCAATTCTAGGATGGGTGCACTTTAGTGGATTACAGCAACAGCCCATATGTTGGTGGCTATCACAAGTTTCCTTAAGCTGAACTTTGATTTGAAGAGAAATCTGGGGCGCTTCAAATATGCCGTGATGACCTTGTCTTTCATTTCTCTGTGCAAGATATTGTCCAGCTCCAAGATCCCAAGATACTCGTACCCATCATCACCATCCGGGTCTTCCATTCTATCTCCGTTCTCCGTTTGGCAATTCTATGCTCGTACAATCTGCTCTTTTCCCCCGTTTCAAAGTGAGAAACGCACACTTCGAGATACCGAATTTCATTCCTATATATTTGCTGCACATCTGTACAGTCTCAACCAGCCTCTCCATTTAAGGCTATGTTTTTGCGAACAGTCTTAAGTCATCCACGAAGAGAAGGTAATTGAGACGAAGTCAGTTCTTTCTCAGCGCATAGTGCGCATTGACTTTGCGTAGAGCTACAGAAAGTGGGATCAAGGTTATAACAGATAACAAAGGGGAACAATAGTCTCTCTGGAAGACACCTCTTTTGATTGTTACCTTCGATAAGTTCTGGCTTTTATATAAATGACGTGTTTTCCAACTAGGCATGCTGTCCTTAATTAGTGCACACACATTCAGCTATTCCACACATGTCGAGTGTTTCCAAAATCCCTGAATGTTGTCGTAAGACTTTTTAAAGTCTATCCAGGGCATGCACAATTTTTATGGTATTATTATTATTATTATTATTAGTAGTAGTAGTAGTAGTAGTAGTAGTAGTAGTAGTAGTAGTAGTAGTAGTAGTAGTAAGGTGGTGAGTTGGCAGAATCGTAAGTTAGCACGCCGTCTTTACGTTGTGTTCAAATTCCACCGAGGTCGACTTTGCCTTTCATCATTTCGGAGTCGATTAAATAAGTACCTGTTAAGCATTGGGGTGGATGTAATCGACGTAATCCCTTCCCCAAGTTTCAGGCCTTGTGACTATAGTAGGAAGGATTATTATTGTTATTATTATCCATATACAGATTAGACTGTTGGAAAAGAAAAATTCTTAACATCGGGCTACAACAAATAACCTTAGATGCCAAGAAACCTCCTAAGTATCCTAGCTGTCCCTAATAATACTATTCTCTGTAGCTCTCCTAAACTGGCTTTTATGCCTGTTTTCTCTATCCATCTGTTCAAATCTTTAAGCATAGTTCCTAATGCACCTATAGCTACCGGGATACATTTTACTTGCACTTTCCATAGTCTCTGTAACTCAATGGTTAGGTACCTTACATATTGACTTCCTCATCATTTGGGACTGTAAAGTCAATTATCTGGCACTTTCTATTCTCTTTGTTTACTACTACTAAATCAGGCCTTCTAGCTTCTATTATTCTGCCACTCTGAATATTGAAGTCCTACAACATCTTATATTTCTTACTTTCTAGCACTTTAGTAGGTTCATGTTCATACCATTTTTCAGTATGTTCAAATCGTAACTTTCTGCATATCTCCCAGTGAATTACTCTCCTTAAGTTGTCATGTCTTTTCTTGTATTATTTCTGTGCCAGCATACTACATTTACTTACATTATGAGTAACGATTTCCTCTTTTGAATTGCATAACCTACAATGGAAATCTACTTGGCTTTAGTATATCTTGGCTCTTATCCAATTACCCTTAATACTTGATCTTATACAGCTACTAACAAAACTTCTGTCTCCCTTTTCAGCTTTCTTTTCTGAAACCAGAGTCATGTCTCACTACTACTATTTGCTGCAACTATCTTTGGCGCATGGCTCAGTGGTTAGAGCGTCGAGTTTACGATCGTGAGGTTGTGAGCTCGAATCCCGGACCGGGCTGCGTGTTGTGTTCTCGAGCAAGGCACTTTATTTCACGTTGCTCCAGTTCACTCAGCTGTAGAAATGAGTTGCGACGTCACTGGTGGCAAGCTGTATCGACCTTTGTCTTTCCCTTGGATAACACTGGTGGCGTGGAGAGGGGAGGCCGGTATGCATGGGCGACTGCTGGCCTTCCATAAACAACCTTGCCCGGACTTGTATCTAGGAAGGTAACTTTCTAGTGCAATCCCATGGTCATTCATGACCGAAGGGGGTCTTTATCTTTGGAAATCTACCATACAACACTTCCTGCCAGTCAGATAATTTCTGTTCGTTTTTCTGGTTTTTAACTTCGTTTAGCTTTTGGTCTCCCTTTGTCTTGCTGTGACTCTATCAGCTCCTTGTAGACTTTTTTCACTATTACCAACATAGGAATCTTATATCTCCTCTAGTTAACGTAGCCTTCTACTGATATTAACCCTCTTTCACCTTCCTTTCTAGGCAAATATAATCTTGCTACTTCTGCCCTTGGGTGGAGTCTTCCATTCATATTAAATTCCTTCCTAGTTATTCTGTCTAGCTTTGCTAATTCAGTTTTTGTCCAATCTACAAAAGCTGCTGAGTATCTAAGTAATGATACTATCCAAGTATTTACAGCTTCCACTAGATTCGGACCATTTATCTTTGACTTCATTAGCTTTCTCGCCCTTCTGATGTATTCCTCAATTTTCGTTTTTATTTCTATATAGAATCTAATACTCCTAGGTACTTATAGCTCTCTCCTTTTCTCAATGATTTTAATGTCTGGCCATCTGGTAATTGGATGCCTTTACTGTTGACTACTTGTCACCTTTTTATAACTAACATTGCACACTCATCTATGCCGAATTCCATGCCTATATCTTTGCTGAAGTGTCTTACAGTCTGTATTAAGGAATCTATTTTTCATTTTTCCTTAAAAAAGCTTCGGATCATCCACGTAGAGGAAATTATTCATTTTTCCTTTACTATTTCTGAATAGGCCTTCTTATATTCTATCCATGCTATTGTTAGATTTTTTCTTTCTAGATTTTTCTTCATTTAGATCTGCTTTATCTGTATATAATAAATCATGCATTCCCCTAGCCTTCTTGTTCTTCTGACAGTAAATTCTGGTTGTCAAGGTGCTATAAAATGCTTTCTGAAAGCATTCCTGTTAACAGCTTCCACACTAATGGTAAGTGATTGATCTATAATTGTTAGCTGTATTACCCTTCTTTTTATCTTTCATAAGGAGTATTGTTCTCCTTGTAGTCATCCAATCTGGTATTATTTCTCCATTAAGGCAATCCTGAAGTTGTTCTCTGATCCTCCCATATAAACTACTAAATTTCTTTAACCAGTACCCTTGAACTAAATCCAGTCCTGGGTCCTCCAATTCGTCATTTTCCCTAACACTTTACTTATTAATGCACTAGTTAATCTTAGATCTAGCTGCTTCTTACCCCCTTCTTCTTCCCTCACTTTAACCATGCTGCATCTCCATTATGATTGGCTGGCTTATTCCAAATATTATCTCAGAACTTTCTAGCTTCTACTTTAGGTTTCTCATCTTCAGTACTTTTTTCTCCACTATTTATTTGTTTATAAAATCTCCTCTAGTCAGTCTCAAATAATCTATTCTGTTGATACTGATCTATTCTTTTCTGATATCTGGAAAACTTACCTGCTACTGATATGATACGCTGTTCCAATCTTTTATGACGGTCCCAAATCCTTTCTCTTTGTCTAAGTATCTTTTTTCAAGAGAAGATTCAAATCTCGTGTTTCCTAACTTGTTCAGTTTCCAGGTTTCTATTCTACTCTTAAAATCTTCATTTTATTTTGTAGTTTCCTTTTCCACATTTGCTCTTTTCTGATCTTTCCTTGTGGAATATCTAATCTTCTAGTAACAACTACTCCTCCTGCATAGATCATAAGTAAGTATCACCTATATTTTTAGTATCTATCCTACCGATAACAGAATCTACTTTCCTTGTCATTTCTAGCAGCTTCCTTCTGTTGATACTTTTGAATGCTGGCAATCTTTTCCTTACTTCTTTAGTCATTACTTCTTGCAACTCATCCAAAATCTTCTGAGCTTTCTCACATAAATCACTTAAATCGCTAGTGCCAGTTGTCTCTTCCTTATTCTTAGTGCTATTATTTTTTCCTTTAGGTTCCTCTTTGGTTTGAGTTGTATCTCTTATGTTGTTATTTGTCTTTCCTACTGCCTGTTTTTTCTTCTCCAGTTCTTTGTGATCTCTTCCACCTCCAATTCTGTCATTCGCTTTCTTCTCCTAAAAGCATTAGCTTGATCTACTAGTCCCTGCTCAGTCACTTTAAACAGACCTTTCTAAGTAGCACTGCATCACTATCCTGTTTTATTTGCTGGTTTACTTCCTCCTCCTTACTCTATTATCTGTTGATACTGTATTAGGATAACAGCTGTGGTCAGTCTGCATCTTTACTGAGGTCCAACATCATTTTCACTGTTATACCAGAGTTTCTACGCAAACTCTTGTCTCTCATAAACTGAGGTAAGGTAACATTCGTCACCATCGTCACCACCACTATTATTTTCGACAGCTAATAGTTTCAAGTAACTTTTTATTGCATCACTTGCTGCACACTTGTGCTGGTGAGGTGTGTCCTTCCTTTTTCTCCCTTGTAGAATATTGTATTGCATCAGAATTTTACGTTATGGGCTTTGGTTTGAGTTTTCTGTTGTATTAGTTTTTGTATTGCGCTGTTTGTGCAGTGCAGGTTGTGCAGTGCAGGATGTGTTCTTCTGTTGGGTATCGGACATCTATGGCACATGTTGTGTGCTTTGTTCGTTTTATTGGATATTTACTGTATGAGTTTATTCCTGTATGTTTTCGGAGGAGTGTTGCATATGCTGTAAATCATAAACCAACCATTTCATAGTATTCATAGTTATCTGTCCATCGTTCCTTTTTGGTTGGTTTTGTTATGGTCCGTCTCTACGGTGTTTACTTTTTCACAGATCATCGCCCATGGACATGTGCTGATGTTTTTTTTTTTTGTATTTATCATATAAATTGATGTATAAGCGAGAGACCGAAAAGAAACAGCAACGTGCATATAGAGAGAGGACTTGTATAGATATGGATGCATATGTGATAAAAATTCATCCACAGGTTTGCAATTTTTGTATAGATGTATTGCGTTCCATGTGTTTACATTTTCACGCACGTGTTGCTGTAGCGGCACATGTGAGGGAAATTATTATTATTATTATTATTATTATATTATTATTATTATTATTATTATATTATTATTATTATTATTATTATTATTTGATGAAAACTCACAGCTCATTTTGTTGGGTATGAGGGAAAGTGTCAGCTGCCCTCAACAATCAGACTAAGGTGACACTTGTTTACTGATCATGCTTCAAGAATCCTGCGAAGAATTCTTGTAGTTCCAAGCAGTGTTGATTTTTGTAGATGTATTACCTTCACACTTGCACCAATCTTTTTGAGCCATGTTGGTAGTTGAGTGCTGATACTTCCAAGTACGCCAATTATTATTGGTATCACGTCCTCATTGAACACAATCTTCGTAATTCCCACTTCAAATCGTCATAGTTGTTTATTTTTGTATTATTTCTCTTTGATCGTATTGTCACCGGGACACGCTATGCTGATTATCATGCATGTTCTTTCTTTTTTGTTCACCACAATAATGTCCAGTTTCCGATATCTGGTCATGTGATGGTACTGGATCATTGCATTCCGCAGGATTTTACAATTCTTGTTCTCGGTTACTCCTTCTGGGGTTTTCTCATACCACGTCTTTGCTCTTTGTAGGCTGTGATTTCCACAGAGCTCCCCACACATTGTCATGGTGTCTTTTGTAGTCACGTTGTGCCAATTTTGGGCATTCGCTAACGATGTTCCATACCGTTTCACCCCTCTTATCACACACTCTGCATCAATCGCTGTCGGTAGTGTTATCTATTCTGCACTTCACATTGTCGGTCCTTAACGCTTGTTCTTGAGCCGCGCATATAAGTGCTTCTGTCTCTATTTTCAGGCAACTCCTCCTCATCCATAGCCACCAATCTTCTGCATCTGCCTTGGCATGCGTATCTCTTGCAAACTCTTCGTACATTGTTCCTTCCATGCTTATTATTATTATTATTATTATTATTATTATTATTATTATTATTATTATTATTATTATTATTAATAATAATAATAATAATAATAATAATAATAATAATAATAATAATAAGCGGTAAGTTGACAGAATCGTTAGCACGCCGGGCAAAATGCTTAGCGGCATTTGTCCAAGTTCGAATTCCGCCGAGGTAGACGTTGCCTTTCATCCTTTATGGGTCGATAAAATAAGTACCAGTTGATCACTGGGGTCAATGTAATCGACCCCTTCACCCGAACTTACTGGCCTTGTGCCAAAATTTGAAACCATTATTATTATTATTATTATTATTATTATTATTATTATTATTATTATTATTATTATTATTATCATCATCATATCATCATCATCATCATCACCATTATTATTATTATTATTATTATTATTATTATTATTATTATTATTATTATTATTATTATTATTGTGATTAAGGCGGTGAGGTGGCATACTCGTTAGCACCCTGGAGGGAATGCTTAGCGGTAATTTGCTCGTCGCTACATTCTGAGTTCAAATTCCGCCGAGTTCGACTTTGCCTATCATCCCTTCGGGGTCGATAAATTAAGTACCAGTTACGCACTAGAGTCGATGAAATCGATTAGCCCTTTCCCCAAAAATTCCAAGCCTAATTGTTGTTGTACTTACAAGGAAAGCCTATCTGTTTGCAACTCGGGAGTATTGCTAAATTTCATTGTTTTATAAAAACATCATTTGTATTTCTGATGTGTCATCTTGTTAATAGGCCGGTTAGGACTCGCATATACTAGTTGGGATATGACATATTCGCGCCTCAGGGGTTCGATTATGAGGAATTTTAAATTGTTAAATGCCATATCTTTGTGACAAAGGATAATATGGTTTCCCAAATTGTCGGGCGAGATGGCTCTTGGAACAGTCATTATAAATTTAGCTTCTGTGCACTACCTACTATAATTGGGGAAAATGTTTAGTTAATTAAAGCGGTTGCAGCTGCAATAACAAGCAAGGTAAAGAGAACAATGATACAATTCGACTTTCACCACCAGCACAAACATTATCAACAGGAAAACAGCAACCGAGAAAAATGAAAACGGCTTCGTATATGCATGCCACAAACTAGAGTCAGTAAAAATTACGGAAAAGGCATTAAGAGATGAAGAAATGCATCTCACTAAGCATAGCAGAATCATTTGTTCCCACACGCCGCGAAAAATACAAGATGGTGATAGGAGTAAAGATCGAACAAGAAAGTCTGTGGGCTTGCAGTTCGACACCTGGAAGGTAGGTCCATGCCGTCTAATTGTATCGTGAGACGCTGGACAGGCGAGCCGGTTAAATTACTCGGGGTCTGGTTTGCTCCAGATCTGGAAGTGGAGAACTGAGACGAAGTGACAAACAGGGTGGTCATTCTCACTAGAAATGGCCCAAGAGAAAGCTATCCCTGAAAGGTCGAGCAGAGATGGTAATTACATACATCACCTGTCATATATTATCGTTTGACTGTCATGCTTTGCTCCAGTTTACGTCTCACTGGGCTGGAACGCCTATATTGTCTTTAGTTTCATACAGAATTTCGGTATATTTTTTCTTTCCAGGAACTGCCATCACGCTCATATCATGCCACTACAATGGAAAGGTCTACAAATTTGGGCAAACATTCGCAGCCATAGATAAATGTAATCAGTGCGCTTGTATGACCAAAGGAAGTGTAGTGTGTACTAAAAGGATTTGCCTTAGCACAGGAATTCAAGGTAATTACAAAATATGTACTACAATCACAATGTACTGAATATTGAAATTTAAATTTGATCATAGCTAATGTAATGTTACTACTATCCTTCATTTCATCGATGTTATTATTAAATAGATAATACATGTAGCCTTTATATGTATGTGCATATGTTTATGTGAACATGCGCATGCATGTGTGCATGCCTATACGCATGTATGCATGCATGTTTGTATGTATGTATGTACTTATGTACGTTTCTCAATATTTAGGCGTGTAGACGTGTCTGTGTGTGTGTGTACATATGTACATGTGAACGTATGTTTATGTGCTGATATGTGTCTGTTCAAGTTGTATACATGACTTACTTTCTTGAAAGTTTTATACACACATATACATGTATAATGTATATATAGACATACATATATATATATATATATATATCTTTGGATGTGTGTGTGACTTTGTCCCTCTCACCAACGTCTAACGGTGAATGGATACAACGTCTTAGATACATATATGCAAATATAACCTTACTTATACATATATACAAGTATACACAATCATATAGACACTTACACACACTCACAGATATACGCATAATCTTAAAGTACACACACATATACCCTTATCCATCTATACATATATATGATATTATTTTCGCGGATAACGGTTAAAATTCAAATTTGCTTCTTTTTATTTTTATTTTTTAGTTATTTTTTATACACATATACATGTACAATACATACATATATCTACACACGTACTCATACGTGCATATATGTACATACTCATACACTCACATACACAACACATACACATACACACACGTACACACGCACATATGTAAATACGTATCAAACTATGTATGCTCATACGGTTATATATAATTACATATATGTATTTTAGTATCATGCATCTCAACATGAATGTTTGGATTTCTATATGTAAATGAGAGAAAGGGGTGGTTATAGAGGGGTACTCCTGGGTGGAATCTGAGTGTTACTCCATTCGGATTTACAGATGAGAGTGGGTTTGTATTCTTGTATACGGACAGCTTCAGTGACTTGTGTCAGCATTGCATCAGTGGGATGTGTAGATAAGATGTTTAACTCCCTAAGGAGCCCTTGCGGCAGTCTACAGCATGCTGATAAAAGATGGAGTTTGGTTTCTTTTCAATGTAGTTGTCCAGATGTTCTTTGAACTTATCATTGATGCTCCCAGAAGTCTCACCAATATATGACCCTGGGATAATCGCGCAAGCTCCTTCTTGGCACTTAATCTGGTATACAATGCTCTTCGTTTTGCAGTTCACATGTGGGTTTGCATGTTTTGGTAAATTAAATTAAAATGTTGAAGTGATTCTGGCGGTTTTTGTGTTTTTAAATGGCTTATAAACACCTTCCATGCTGCAATTGTTTATATATATATATGTACACACACACACACACACACACACACATATATATATATATATATATATATATATATATATATACACACACAGGGTGGTGCAAAATTAGGTATACAGTTATGAAAAAAGATAACATGTACATTACTCATTTATTTTTATCAAAAAAATTAAAAGTTACCATAAAAGTATTATTACACTTATGATAAATGTATTATTATGAATAATGACACTGAAAAAGTCGAAAATGACGCTAACTAATTTGATGTGCTAATAATTTTAATGCATTAAATATTATAACATTGATGTGATACTGTATACCTACTTTTGCACCCGACTGTATGTGTGTGTATATATATATATATGTGTGTGTATTATTCATATAAATACAGTGTACATTTAAACACATAAGAGGTATCCGTCATAGGATTCCATTGACGCTAGAAGGAACAGCTAAAGTCCAAACCAATATTATAGATAAAAACTCGAAGGGAATGAAAAATAAAAACATTTACCATCTATTTCCTGGACCATGGTTTCAGACTCTTTTTAGCAAATAAAATAATTTGCTAGGGGAAAGTCTTCATCAACAGATACGCGTAGATTAAACATATAAGTACGAGGCAAATCCAGCATGTGCCTCTTGCTTATACATTATAATTTTTCAAATCCACCGCACGGGCGCAGTTTTTTGTCGGCAGCAAAAAAATAACGGCATTTCTTTGAAAAATTTTCCAGGAAAAATTATCAATAACTAATAATATCAGGGTAATAAAGATTTAAAATTTTTTTTACTACCTGTACAGTGTATTTATACGAATAATATATAGTCTATTGACTAATTTTTCTACACGCTAGGCCACAGGTAGTAGAAATTTCTAAAATCTTTATTACCCTGATATACAAACTGGGACAAGAACGCAAAACATTTAGAAGACGATACAAAAAACACGGACGGGACATTCGAAGCCTTCAATCTTCAGTCAAGAACCAGAACATCCTCGCAATTTCGGCTGATTAATCTTGAGATTGCTCCGACCTGGCCAGCCCCAAAGGAAAATCTAAGCCAAGCGCATTAGATTCCTTGGAAGAAAGCCTCGAATGTATACAAAACAAAGACGGGAAAAAGGACGATGTTACACGACTAAGAATACAAAAATACGTAAAAACAATAATGATAACACGAATAAGAATACGAAAAAACATAAAAACAATAATGATAGTAATAAATAATAATAACAAAAACAGGACGTCACAGACAGACGTCTTTTCGACAGGACGGGTGAACTTGAGCTGGCGCATTAGAAAAATGCCTTGGGGCAGAGAGAGAAAAAATGTGTCTAGCCTCGACGGCTGCTGACCACGAAAAGGTCAGTTAGTCACGTGTGAGGAGAAGAGGGAGGAAAAGAGGGACAGATGAAGAAAAAAAAAGGGAACAAGGAACATATATATATATATATATATATATATATATATATATATAGGCTCTCATCGTCACATACATATATGTGTGTTTGGCTATGAGTATTTTTGTAGTTTTGTATGTGTAAAGTCAAGCTGATCAAAGTCTTTGTACCTATGTTCTTTGAGTGAGAGAGCTTCATTTTCATCTTGAATTCGTGCACAACATTTTTCTTTCCTTTTCAGTAAGAATGCCATGTCACTACAACGGAAAAATATACATAATTGGCCAAACGTTCGAAGCGATAGATAGATGCAATCAGTGCACATGCAAGGCTAGTGGAGATGTTGTGTGCACCGAAGAGATATGCCCTATCACAAAAATTACAGGTAATAATTAAAAGATGCTTTCCAAACAGATTTTACTGATCACTTGTTAAGTTCTAATGCGCAACATCTCCCACATCTTTACTAGGGTTAAATGTCAATATGTCAATCACTTTCTTTGTTTAATTCAGTGTGTTCGCTGTTACAAACCGGAAAGTGGTACAGACGTGTAACGTTGGGAAAACCGGTTCTTAGTGGGGACTGAGACGTAGTCACAGTTATTATTGTTTATGTGGCAACAACTTGTATGGTACTTTCCGTACAGGCTGGCCGTTGATTTTGCTATATGCAGATGGACGTCTATACGTGTATGAGTGAGAGTATGGGTAAGTGTCTGTATATACAAATGCTGCCAGCTATGTGATGTCATAATTTGTCTCGCTTACTATGTCTCTTGAAATTAAATCACGAATTTGATCGTTTGTTTTTGGCAGTCCAGAGCCAGACACTTGCAAATCTTTGCCTCCCATGGCCAAAACTTGATGCTCAATTTCAATCAGTGCTTGGTTAAAAATTGTTTCAGAGAACGAATATTGATATCTAGGTGTGCCTGTTGAACTGCATACTTTAAATCATCAGCCATGTCCTCATGATGTTTCAATGTTTCATCCAAAGCTGTAGGGGACTGCTAAGTTGATACATGTTCAGTATAACTGCAAAAAGGTTACTGAGTTTCCTTTGAGAATCTGATATTGATTCTTCAGTCAATGCAAGGCCCTGATGCTCACCATTTTCTAAAACACTTTGCTGACCATTTACCTTCCTCGTATCTTGGAGTGATTGTGGACCACGTTCTTCATGCAAAAGGAGCCGTAAGTAGTAGCATTCTGCTTGGCTTGAGTGGACACTGTAAACTCTTGCAAGATCGTCAGCCCCACGTTCCCTCTTGTACCATTTATTGTTTCTCCAGGTGCAATACTTGGGTAATTTTGGGTGAAGGAGTTTTCTTGCATCTTCATCTACTTGACACGACTTAAAAAAGGCAGTAAGGGTAGTTTCTTTTGCAGAAAGTGCTTGTTGTAAGGCTGTTTGTTTTGTAAAGTTAACCCTGTAGCCATTCTCTTGATGGACACTTAAATGAATGATGGTTGGGTGCTTCTCATGAATGGGAAAATTGAAGATGCTCCAAAAAGCCTCATTGGTACTGATGTATCTTTCTCTGTCATACTGTGCAACTTCGTCATTTTTATCTATCTACTGACTGCCATTCTGCATAAGAGTGTATGTTGCAGCATCTAAAGTTTTGTTTATATATTTGCAAACATACTTAACAGAGTTGCAGAATTCAACACTGACTCTGGCTACCTGTACTCGTCTTCGCTTCACTGTAGAATACTGACCATCTATAACTACCACGTCTCCCTCTTGTAGAGAATGAGAACATTGTTCTTGGAAAATTAAAATGGGGATTAAAAGAATAAATGAGTTACGTTAAAAAAATTCACAAGAGCGATTGACATAAATGGCGATTGTGAAACGCCACACGCATGCACACGCACACACACACACACACACACACACACACATACATACATACATACATACATACATACATACATACATACATACATACAATATCAAACATTGGATGAAGTGGATGTATGTGTGTGAGAGATTAAATGGGGATTAAAAGAATAAATGAGTTACGTTAAAAAAATATGCACACATACAAAAAGATGTGTGCATATGTATTTATGTATGTACGTATACGTGACAACACACCTCTTTACTTACTCTCTCTCTCTCTGTCTCTCTCTCTCTCTTTCACACATACACATAATAAACGTATACAAATGAAAACGGAAAATTTCGCCGTTGCTACGTCAATACCAGAAGTTGACATTGAGAAATCTTTTTAAAGAGAATCATATATATATAAGGCAATATTATTTATTTTAAATACAAAAAATAAAATTGAAGACCTTATGTATCCGAGGTCAAATTATTCCTGCATCACAAGTACGGAAGCAATTCGTGCAGCTGTTTTCGCGTGAAAAGCGAATACACACACAGAGGTCTATTTTATATAAGAGATATACTGATATATATATATATATATATATATCATGTTATATTACATTAGAAAGAAAGACCCAATGGATTTCAAAAAGTGAAAGAAACAAATGCTTTTTTGGTTAATATTAATGTATTTAATCAAGGTAAATACATTTCCCCTCATTATTGAAAACCTAATCTATTTAGCAAGTTGGTAAACTATCAGCCATAAAATTCTCCAGGTTTCGAAGCAAAGAAACACTGAATATCATTTTTCTTAATAAACTGCTTACCTTCTAAACAATATTTTAATGATCTGAAAAGATGACAGTCACATGGGGAAAAGTCAGGAGTATAAGGAGAATGAGGCAAAACTTCCATTTTTAGGTCCATAATCTTTTCCTGAATGTCTTGGGAAAATATATGGCTTTGCATTGTCCTGTAAGAGCAACACTACTTCATGATTGACCAATAATGGATGCTTTCTCTGCAGATTTTTGTGCAACGCCTCCAGTTGCCAACATTTTTCTGCATGAACTCTTTCGTTTTAGCTTAAAACGTCATTCTATATAGTAGAAAACACTTGTCCACAGCGGCGTGCCGTGGAAATGGATTAGAAAGTACGCGGTTGAGAAGTAAAATCCTTTACCACATAGCCAAGCCTAATTTTAAACAGGCTTGAAGTCTGTCTTTTCTTACTAAATGCACACTCCAGGCATCACGGTATATTAACTATATGTGTATATATATAAGAAGCTGGGACCGAACAGTTCCTGGCTTAAAAGAAGTAAAAGAATCAGTTAATTATAATTTTATTCAACATATTCCACTCTCACATTAACACACTTAATGCAACTAACCTTCAATTTTTATGTGTAAAAGGGCTCGGAAGGTGTGGCCTCCAGCCAGGACTTTCGAAATACCCTTGAAGCCAGGAACATTTCAGCACCCTCTCCCATATATATTTATCTTTTATCTTTCATTTTTTACCTGTCCCAGTCATTAGACTGCAGCCATGCTGGGGCACTGCTTTGAATTTTTAGTCGAAGGAATCGATCCCAGTACTTATGCTTTAAGTGTGGTATATATTCTATCGGTTTCTTTGCCGAACCGCTAAGTTAAGGAGACATAAACACACCGACACTGGTTGTCAAATGGTGATGTGGGAAAAACACAGACACACAGACACACACACACACACACACACACACACACACACACACACATATATATATATATATATATAGGTACTTATTTATATTATATAGAGGCTACTATTATTCATAGGTACCGCACGCTAGGAGGGACTTTTACAGTCAAAACTACTAAAATAAACAAATTGTACCGAATGCAAAACGTCAAAGCGAGTCATTTAAAAACAAAATTTAGTTACATATCACCTGTGATTTCGCAATCAATGCAGAATATGCATTCTATGCTCTTCAGTGCAACGAACTCAAGACATGTAAGAAAAAACACAACATCACATACCCGACAACCAACCGTAGAATTCGCCGCAGCATGTACGAATGTTTATCTTTACATATCTATGAAAATGGCGGGCTTTTTCGCAATGTATTTCGGTAACAACTTGCCTACTCAGAACAAAATATTCATAGGTACCGCACGCTAGGAGGGACTTTTACAGTCAAAACTACTAAAATAAACAAATTGTACCGAATTTTAGTAGTTTTGACTGTAAAAGTCCCTCCTAGCGTGCGTTACCTATGAATAATAGTACCCTCTATATAATATAAATAAGTATTTTCAAAGTTGAAAAAATTTACAGATTTTTCTCTTACGAGGTTTTTCACGCTAACTACTTGATACTTTCTTATAAAGATTTTATCCTATTTTAAAATTTATATATATATATATATATATATATATATATATATATATATATATATATATATATAAACATTCAAATACGACGGACTTTCAATTTCTTTCTACAAAATCCATTCACAAATTTTTGGTCGACCCGAGGCTAAAGTAGAAGACACTTGCCCAAGATGCCATGCAGTGTGACTGAACCTGGAATCTAGTGGTTGGAAAGCAAGCTTCTCTTATTTATTAAATTGGCCAGAAAGGCCTTACAAAGAAAGGAAGGTGCGGGCTGAACAAGGACATAATGAGATGAAATGATAGACGATATAATAATAATGAGGGCAACAGCAACACCCGCCGATTGCTGTTTACCCGAGCACATTGTTCTTTATAAGTACCATATTTGAGGGAACAAACCTCTCACATAGTTCAAAATAAAACCTCTTACATATTTCAAAGTAAAACATCAAGGAGACAATAAAGCTCTTACATTTACAACACAAAAAGCCATTGTGAGGCAATAAACCGCTAATACAAGTTAATTATAAATCAATGAAACAATGCAACTGGGGCACCAAGGGGATGTACAGTGTCCACCTTTGGTGGCACAACTCCCACCGAAGGTGCTTCGGGACACGCCAGCAGAGTGTCACAAACCGCCGGCAATGTCCCGTTTTTCTTTTTTTCTTTGTTTTTCTTTTTTTCCTTTGAGCCACGGGAGGGTGGGGTTCCTCCGCTTTGTCCAGCAGATCCTCCCTCCCTCCCGCAGCCTTCGGATCTTTCGGTGGGCAACCATTGTTGGCCACCTTTCGTTCTTTTCCTCTTTTCGAAGAGGTCCTCGACATCCTCCTTCTCTCCCTCCAATGAGGGAGCAGAGAGTGGTATCTTTATCAAATGCTCCAGGACCTTATTTTAGTCCTTAGGGCAGTTCTTTTTTATATGGTCCGGTTCCAGGCACAGATGACACTTGGGGTGGGGGCATCCCTCAACCATCACTGGATACCTAGACCCGGCCATTCTTAAATCATCTGGAAAAACCAGATTTTCTGCTGATTGGGTTCATAGGGTCAAAACAGCTTTTGACCCCTCCCAATCAGCCGCAGGCAGAATGTTCACATTTGGGAGATTGGTACTGCTGTCACCCAGACACTGGCGGATAGTATCCTCTATCCACTCGGACTCAATTCCGAGTGGCAAACCGCAGACCCAAAGCCCTCGTCAGCTTCTTCCCACAAGTGAGAAGAAACAAAATTTCCTTGCCCTCCAGTGACTGGGTCACGAATTCGCAAGCCTCTTCGGGGAAGTCAAACAGCAACCACACCGTTGCATATTTGATCCCCCGAGAGATAAACTTAATAGTTGGCATATATTCTGCCAACTCCTCAATCATTTGTTTTTCGAAGACGACGATGGTGTCGAGGGACTTGGAGTAAGTCCTCAACACCACTGTCTTCTTTCCAAATTCCTCTAACCATTTTTTAGGTGGTGCTATTTCCCTTTCCATAAGTTTATCTTTGTTCTTTGCCATGTGAAAAGCAAGCTTCTTACCATACAGCCACTCCTATATATGTGTGTGTGTGTGTATGGAAGGCTCTCCTCATCATATCTGTATATGTGCGTGTCTCTGCGTATTTGTGTATGTGTGTGTATAAGGCCGACCTGATCAATATTTTTGTTGTTATATTCAATTTCGTCTTCAATTCGTGCACAACATTTTTTTTCTTTTCAGTAACTAAAATAGAATGCCACTACAACGGAAAAGTATACGTAATTGGCCAAACGTTCATAGCCATTGATAAATGCAATCATTGTACATGCAAGTCCACCGGAGCTGTTGTGTGCACCGAAGCGATATGCCCTCTCCCGAAAATTACAGGTAATAACTAAAAGATGCTTTCCAAACAGATTTTACTGATCACTTGTTAAGTTCTAATGCGCAACATCTCCCACATCTTTACTAGGGTTAAATGTCAATATGTCAATCACTTTCTTTGTTTAATTCAGTGTGTTCGCTGTTACAAACCGGAAAGTGGTACAGACGTGTAACGTTGGGAAAACCGGTTCTTAGTGGGGACTGAAACGCAGTCACAGTTATTATTGTTTATGTGGCAACTACCTCTGTGGTTCTTTCCGTACAGGTTAACCGTTGATTTTGCTATATGCAGTAGGACATGTGTACGTATGTCTAGTCTTGGTGTAGGTGTGTAGGTGTATGAGCGTGTATGTATGTGGGTTGGGGGCATATATGTGTATGTGTATCTGTGTATGTTTGCGTTGGTTGTGACGGCGTTTCTCTGTGCGTGCGTGCATTTTGCGTGCGTGCGTTTGGTGTGTCTTCATTGTTCGATAATGAGGATTCAGTTGACCAATCAGGTGAACAACCTGCTTCTGAAATAACCTTTAAGTGGTTGGGTATTCCCGAGAAACATGTCTCCTTAGTGTAATTCCCAGGCAGAATCAGTATGGCACGAGCAAATGACAAGAATGTAGCTTTTGGAATTGCAGATACAATCCTCCCGACAAGCCTCTATATAGTTTCCTAATTTAAGCCACATGGTAAGGATCTGACGGGTTTCTGACAGGAAACATTTGGCCAAGACGACACAGTGGGATCGAGCCCGAAATCTCCTCTTTAAGAAGCTAACTTCTTAACTATTTCGGCCAAACTGTATGCCTGAGAGTGCTAGACAGAGAGACAGAGGAATAGGTCACGGCATATACTACGAAAAGACACGTCAGATGACAGCCGTTATCTTTTACAACTGACGACTGATGACATCGTTAGTAAAAAAACCAGGTCCCAGTAGGTTTTTCAGTCAATGACTAGCACGTACCCCTGATGCAAATTTCTTGTCAGTGTATATGTATTAGACAAAATAATTCCAGTGTAGACTATCATTCATTTCCTTGACTTCGAAGGAAAAAATATCTTCTTAAACGTATTCGTCAAGCAGGTCTTAAGGGAAAAGATTACAGCAGTGATGGCATCCGAACAGCGTTCCCAATTACTTTTCTACTATCCATAGCACTACAACTGTTCTGCCGGTATATATATATATATATATATATATATATATAATATATATATATATATATATATAATTATATATATATATACATATATACATAGTTAATCCAAACATGAAAACACAAAGAGAAAACACAACAACGCGAGGACGTGGAACAAGTATAGTATTATTGGACGCTCAGGAAAGAAGGAAATAAGGAGGGTTTAACGTTTCGAGCGGAGCTCTTCGTCAGAAACATAGGAAAAGGAAAGATCCAAAGAAAGGAAGACGGAGGAAAAAAATTGCCAACGGTACACACGCGGTCACGGAAAGGGAATGTCTTGTCAGGCTTCAGTTTACTGATTTTAACATCGATGCAAGGTCAGTTTACAGTAGACAAAGTAGTTTAAGAGTTTTTGAAATGATCACAGAGACAAATCACTGACAAAAGTGAGTTTCGGCATTCTCCTATTAGACAAACCTTTTCGATCAGAGTCTAATTTGCCCTAGCATTTGCCGGCAAGTATGTTGTCTGTGTCAATCGATCATTACTGCAGATCACTGAAAGCAAATATTTTGACCCAGAGAAACTGAACAAAGCATCGTTGCTATGTCCAGACACTTAAAGCTTCGTTTCCATACACAACACGGATATTTACTTAAAACCATTGGTTGGCTCGAATATCTTGTAGAAAACATTTGCACACATTTCAGTGCAGGGGAACTGAACCAGAAATTGAATGGTTGTGAAAGAATCTCCTAAAATACATCAAACACAGAGCCATGCCTAATTGGAAAAAATTGTAGTCAATTCTTTTTCTTAGTAAACACGCTCTCTCTCTCTCTCTCTCTCTCTCTCTCTCTCTCTCTCATATATATGTGTGTGTGTGTATGTGTGAGTGTGTGTGTGTGTGTGAAGGCGCATGGCTCAGTGGTTAGAGCGTCGAGCTTACGAGGTTGTGAGTTCGAATCCCGGACCGGGCTGCGTGTTGTGCTCTTGAGCAAGACACTTTATTTCACGTTGCTCCAGTTTACTCAGCTGTAGAAATGAGTTGCGACGTCACAGGTGCCAAGCTGTATCTGGTGTTGCCTTTCCTTTGGATAACACTGGTGGCGTGGAGAGGAGAGGCCGGTATGCATGGGCGACTGCTGGTCTTCCATAAACAATCTTGCCCGGACTTGTGCCTGGGAGAGTAACTTTCTAGCTGCAATCCCACGGCCAGTCATGACCGAAGAGGATCTCAATACATATATATATATATATATATATATATATATATATATAAACGGTGTAAGATGCAATCTTCTCATCGGGAAAGAAAGAGAGCCTCTCTCAACAATAAGACATTATAATATTTACGATGGCTGCCTAAATGATAAACAGAACGTTATTAAGTATTTAAAAAAACCGTTAGTAGATTTGACGTCAAAGGCAGATAGAAGGAGGAGAAGGGTTAAAGGGGTAGTAATTAGGAAACAAATAGAGAGAGAGGGATACGTTGATTAAAAGAATGTTCAAAGGCTTAGGAAAAAATTCCTCTATTGAAGTGAAGTGCAAGTTAAACTAATTGTTCAAACTATAATGACTGGCGAAATCACTTATATGAGTAAAATGTATGTTTCTGCCAGTGTTTACATTTGTACGATCTCTCCATAAGTGTGTTTACAAGGGGATTCTTCGAGAAGAGAATATGGAAGAGTTCAGAGTTGCAAATGTTACAAACTCTCTTGCCCTTATCGTAAGGAAAAGATACGGACAGTATGAACCAATCTAACTTAAAATCTATATTGTTGTCTTTAAGACGCCAAACTAATTTACTTAGCCCTGTGGCGTTTTCTGCTATCCCTAAATGGATAATTGGGAAGTGGACGCGCCTATATAGAATGAGACATCGGTACCAAAGAAATTTTACACTGGTATATAGAATTCTTGATCTTAGAGTTATTAGACAAAAATTTAATTCTGTTGGGATTTTCCTCAGAGATCGAAACCAAGTTTTTATTGCTACGATTATTATTATTATAATTATTATTAATAATACTATTATTATTATTATTATTATTATTATTATTATTACTATTATTATTATTATTATTATTATTACTACTACTACTACTATTACTACTATTGTTAATACAATTAATATTATTATCAACCATAATACCGTTTTGGGACGAGCGGTGGAACGGACACCAACGGTACAGACTTCGGTGTGTACCTGGACGGACTGCCGCAACTCTCGGACAGCGAGGCAGAGTGCTGCGAAGGACCGATATCTGCCTGGGAAGTACAGGAAGCGATGAAGAGTTGCACGAGAGGTAGATCGCCGGGTTTGGATGGTCTGCCCTACGAGCTTTACTTTTCAATGCCAGACTTGTTTGCGGACCTGTTGGCAAACGTCTACTGCAACTGGCAGCAAAACGGGAGAATTCCTGCTTTTGTCTGTCGAGGGGTGGTGGCTTTGCTAAAGAAGGACCCAAACAAGGGGGACGTTATAGGGAATTTCCGGCCCATCACTCTGCTCAATGCAGAGTTGAAGATTTTGGCCAAGGTGCTAGCCAAGAGATTGGCGCTTGTCGTGGACAAGCTGGTCGGCGGGACGCAGACATGCGCCGTGCCGACCAGGTCGATACACGACAACCTCCATCTCATGCGCTACATCATAGAGAGGGTGGGTAACGACGCTGGCGCGGGTGGGGCTTTGATCAACATGGATCAGAGTAAAGCCTTCGATAGGGTCGACCATCGGTACCTGGCAGCTGTCCTCAAGGCAGCCGGCTTCGGTCCAGTCTTCCGCGGGTGGATCGCTGCTTTATACAGCAACATCTGCTCGGTGATACGGGTGAACGGTCACCTTTCGGAACCGTTCGACATCTCGCGTTCGGTCCGCCAAGGATGCCCTCTCTCCTCCCTCTTGTACATTTTGACTCTCGAGCCATTACTGCGCAAGTTGGAGGCTTTGAGGGGCATCCCGCGCGATCTAGGAGGCGGAAACAGCGTGTCTGCTTATGCCGACGACGTCACCGTGGTGGTGTCGAGCCACAGGCACATTGGCCTGATTGGCGAGACGCTAAACCAGTACGAAGCGGTGACAGGGGCAAAGATTAACGCGGAAAAGTCTGTGGGCTTGCAACTGGGCACCTGGAGAGGCAAGCCCATGCCGTCCAACAGCGTCGTAGGGCGCTGGACAGACGGACCCGTTAAACTGCTCGGGGTCTGGTTCGGTCCGGACCTCCAGGTGGATAAGAACTGGGAAGAGGTGACGAGCAGGGTGGCACGTCTCACCCAGAAATGGGCCGAGAGGAAGCTGTCCCTGAAAGGTCGAGCGGAGGTGGCGAATGCGTACATCGCATCCGTCATCTATTACCGCTTGACCGTCGTCCCTTGTCCCGACCGCTGGTTGGCCAAGCTGGTACGCCTGCTCTTCGACTTTTGTGGAAGGGTCAGGTGCCACTGGTCAGGCGATCCATCTGCTGTCAACGACCGCTGAACGGAGGCCTTGGAATGCCGTGGTTGCTGTTGCGCAGACATGCGCTCAGGCTGCGGCATCTCAAGCGCTTCCTAGACGGTGAACAGGTGTGGTCGTCTTTTGTCAGACGCGATTTTCCGCAGCTCGTCTCTTTGACGGAGCTGCAGACCTGGATCAAACGTAGACCGAGAAAGGGCGCTTGGCACCTCGAGTGCCGTCAAGCCCTCTCCGCCCTCCGCCAGGCGGGCAATGCGGTCGGTTACAGCTCCACTCTAGCGTTCTATAGAGGGTTAGTGGAGGAAAAATGCGACGACGTTCTCGGGGAAACTCTAGGCGTTGAAGACGACGAACTGAGCGGTCTGTTCGGGAGGACTTTCGGGCCGGGGCCAATGGATAATTTCCAGAGGTCTCTCGCCTGGCAGTGCTACCGAGGGGCTCTGCCTGTTCGAGATAAACTCTACCGGCACGGAAGTGCCGTCAGCCGGGCCTGCCCGAGGTGTTGCCAGGACGACGAAACCGTTCTGCACGCACTCGTTCAGTGCCCGAGTATTGCTGAAATATGGGTTTATGTCGAACAGCTACTGTCACGTGTAGGACGGATCCGACTATCGGCCGAATCCATAGTGAAGATTGCCCCGCCGACCTCCTTTAACAAGGAGGGCGAGGCCGTTTTCTTGTGCCTTGTGGCTGTGGCGAAAGAAGTCGTGTGGTGGACTCGTTTGAAAGGGCTAAAGTCAGACACTTTCCTCTTTGGTCAAGGCCTCATCAACTTTTTCAAGTTTCACTTGAAAAGGAAGATGAGGTTAGAGAGGAAAGTGCTGTCCGATGGCAAGTTTTATGAAAGGTGGGTGAATTGTGCGAGACTGGCCTGTATAAATGGACCAGTTCTCAGGTTTCGCCTGTGATTTCAAAGAAAAAGGTAATGTAAAAGGAGAAGAAAGGGGACTCTCTACACCCCCTTTTTTTGACCAGGCTCCCGTTGGCTTTTCTAGGGTTTTTTCCACCAGGAACCTTTCGAGACGTCTCCCCCTTTTGGGAGTTTTTCATTGTTGAATTTTATAAGTTGTTATAAAGATTTTTACTCGATGTTTTTAAAAAAAACGGCAAAACCCTTTGTAACCTTTCGTCCTGTCTTGTCCCTTTATGTAATCATGCGTGTCAGCCCTTGTGGCCAATAAAAAAGAATTGATTATTATTATTATTATTATTATTATTATTATTATTATTATTATTATTATTACTATTATTATTATTATTATTATTAATATTATTAATACTATTATTATTATTATTCGAATTATTATAATTGTATGAGGGGTTGGAATTAACAAGATTGATTAATGTTGGAACTCCCGGATAAAGAACTTTTATTTAGCAGATTGGTATTGTGAGAAGATATAATTTGTGAGAGATTCTTAGTGTTGGAGTAAGCGATTCTAACTTTGTGGGAGTTGATAATAGAATAATATCTAGAATTTTTTTGAAAGTTCCTAGCAACCGCTTCACAGAATTGCAAAGGAAGGTTCGATTTAATTTGTTTCCCAAATGGGATTATGAACCAGATACTGTTCCTAGTGACTTTTGAATTGTACGTGGTATTATTTATAAAGGTAGGGGGGAAATTTTAAATACTTAATAACGTTCTGTTTATCATGTAGGCAGCCATCGTAAATGTTATAATATCTTGTTGTTGAGAGGGGCTCTCTTTCTTTCCTGGTGAGAAGATTTCATCTTACGCCGTTTATTCCTTTGGAATAAAACCATGCTGTCTTCGAAACATATGTCGAAAGTAAAGGAATTTTATTAACATCTTCGTTCAACTCCATTTATTTATTTATTCATATATATATATATATAATATATATATATATATTATATATATATATTGTTAATCAAACAAAATGGGAGAAAAAACAACAACGCGAGAGCGTGGTGCATGCTAAGTATTAATAGGATGCTCAGAGAAGTAAAGAAAGGGTGTTTTACAGGAGACAGGTAAGTCCAAAAGAAAAAGACGGAGGAAAAAAATTGCCAACAATCCACATGCAGTTACATTTTGGAATATATATATATGATAGGCTCCCTCGTCGTATGGCTGTATATATACTTATGAATTGTGTGTGTAATGCTGAGCTGATCAATATTTTTTTTTAATATTCTATGACTGTAGAATCTTCAGTTTCATCTTGAATTCGTACGCAATTTTTTTTTTTCAGTAACTAAACTAGAATGCCACTACAACGGAAAAGTATACATAATTGGAAAAACATTCATGGCCATTGATAAATGTAATCAGTGCACTTGCAAGTACACTGGGGTTGTTTTATGCACCGAAAAGATATGCCCTCTCACGGAAATTGCAGGTAATAACTAAAAAATTCTTTCCAAATAGTTTTACTGATCACTGGTTAGGTTCTAATGCCCAACATCTCCCGCTTCTTCACTAGGGTTAAATGTCAATATGTCAGTCACTTTCTGTTTTATTCAGTGTATTCGGTGTTACAGGAAGAAATTATTGAAATTAGTCATTACAATATTTTACCCCAATTTAGGTTTCATGTTTTTTGAAAAATGGAAATTATCAAATCAGACATTAGTGTGAGACAAAATTGACGTGGAGTCCAACAGAGAAAAGAATATTGATTGTTAAACACCAAAAATTATCCAGATATCTTATTAGCAACCTCAATTACGATTGGATCAAAGTTGAGGAAAGATATTTGAAAAATAATAAGACGCAGGAGTGGCTTGTGGTAAGTAGCTTGCTTACCAACCACATGGTTCTGGGTTCAGTCCCACTGAGTGGCACCTTGGGTAAGTGTCTTCTACTATAGCCTCGGGCCAACTGAAGCCTTGTGAGTGGATTTGGTAGACAGAAACTGAAAGAAGCCCGTCGATATATATATATATGTACGTATATATTTGTGTATCTGTGTTTGTCCCCCCCAACATCGCTTGACAACCGATGGTGGTGTGTTTACGTCCTCGTCACTTAGCGGTTCGGTAAGAGTGACCGATAGAATAAGTACTAGGCTTACAAAGAATAAGTCCTGGAATCGATTTGCTCGACTAAAGGCGGTGCTCCAGCATGGCCGCAGTCATATGACCGAAACAAATAAAAGAATAAAAGAATACCTCTTACTTGACTATCTTTCAAACACTCTTAGCTTCAACAACAACTATGCTGACCACATTTTACTTCCAAAGATGAGGCACCTATACAAATTAATTGTGATTTGATGGTTTCAAACAAGTAAAGAGAAATATCGAGAAATTATAAATTACGTATTTTACAACAATTACCAGCTTTGCTCCACTCCGATGGTAATTTCAACAGTTTGATGAATTGGAATATGACGAATATATACATATATATATATATATATATATATATATATATATATATATATATATATATATATATATATATATATATATATATATATACGTAAATAAGTATTCAACGCCACATTGGTGGATATAATTTCTTTATTTGTGAATTAAGGCTACCATTGTTTTCGTATCAAGAAAAGTAGGAAAATATCCTAGTGTCTTAACAATTTTTCAAGCCGATCACATGGAGAAATGTGTTCGCCACAACTTTGGAAAGCACAGCCTTGTTTAATTCAAATGAATAAAACAATGAATCTTAGCTGGCATCATTTGAATGATTTCTCCCTAGTATTTGCCTTTTGGGCAAATCGTTGTGCGGTCAATTTGTTTGCATTATTTTGTTTTTGTTCTGGATGTTGTGTTCTTATACTTGTGTGCTAAGGTAGTTCATCATTGGGGCATATTTCTTCTGTGTGGAATTTGTGTGCTATGTGTATTCAGATTTCACGTTCAAAAAAGGGGATATTCTGGTGAGATTACCGTCGTGGATGGTGGCTCTTGTTTGAAATATTGGAGCGTAAAGTATTATGTAAGTATACAAGGAGAGAAGGTTTCAGACCTAATGTCTAGGATGTTATCTGTTGATTGTATAATGTTTAATTTTTCAGAAATACAGAGTTCACGTTTGGTACCCGTTCTCTGTATTTTTTGGTTTTAGCAATAATTTTTCCATTCTGTTTGGGGGTTGCTTATTTCACTTTCTTTCAATATCCATATCGTATTTGACTGGGATGCTGCATGTTTATTTTTATTTTGTCTCTGAATGACGCCAGATGTTATGTACACCTTTCCTTGAATGAGTTGCTCGTCATTCTGATATACGTCTTTGCTGCTCGTTGAGGTCCGTGATCTTGACCTTGTATACGAGTTCTTTCACGAGACAGTCGTTATTTAGAGGGCAGCGGTTGGAGGATCTACAGTTGCATTCTCTTTCGTGGGTGTTTCTGGTATGTTTTTATTTATTGTGATTGAGTATTATTGACCCTATATTGTGGAGGCAACTATAGATAACTTTAGCAGTATTTCTGTTGAAAAGTGGTTGTCTATTAGTTTTAAGAACTTCTTAGATATGGTGCTGCTTTTTTCAAAAGTGTTTTTGTCGACGGATAAATTGGAGACGCGCCTGCTAATGTCGTTAACCAATTTTTAAAATTTCTGTTTGTGGGTGGTTGGGACCTATGTTTATGTACGAGGCTTCCTCGTTTGGTTTGTGGTAGGGTTTAAATTTTCCTATGTTAAGATTCATGTTAATGTCTAGGAAGTTGACTTCTTTAAGGTTGATATTAATTGTGGTTCTTAGGACTAATTCGCAAAATATTTTGCATGTTTTTCTTTATTCTTTACTCCTATATATATTGTATCTCTACTCTTGGATGCTCGTAGACATACCGAACTAAGGTAAAAATATGTTCTGTTTTCATTTATATCTTGATCGTAGATATATGTATATATAACCGCGATCGATAACGCATAACTTAGTGGTGAGGTCGTTGCATTCACGATCGCAGGATCGTGACTTCAGTTTTTAGACCGAGTGGTGCGTTGTGTTCTTCACCAAAATACTTCCTCTAACGTTGCTCAGCGATCACGTCAACACCTCACGCGAGGTAGACATTGCACCTGTTCAGACAACGCTGATTTAATGGAGGGAGTGAGCTAATGTACAGTACATACACGTGATCACTATAAACAAACCAGTTGAACAGTACGTTCGGCTAAAGCTGGACACTCATACATCGCCTTCGACAGGGAAGTCCATCATAAATAGATATAAATAAATATATATATAATAGGCTCTCGTCGCAATATCTCAATATGTATGTGTTTATGTATATTTGCGCATGTGTAAAGCTGATCAATATTTTTGTTGTCATATTCTATGACTGAGGAAGTTCCAGTTTCATCGTTAATTTGTACAAAACCTTTTTTTTCCTTTTCAGTAACTAAAATAGAATGCCGCTACTACGGTAAAGTATACATATTTGGGCAAACGTTCATAGCCATAGATAAATGTAATCACTGCACTTGCAAGTCCACTGGAATTGTTGCGTGCACCGAAAAGATATGTTCTCTCTCAAAAACTACAGGTAATAACTAAAAGATTCTTTCCAAACAGATTTTGTTGATCACTAGTTTTAATGCGCAACATCTCCAACTCCATGACGTGGTTTAAATGTCAATATGTCAATGACATTTTGTTTTATTCAGTGTGTTCACTGTTACAGACTAAAAAGTAGATGGGACGAGTAAAAAAACGGGAAAACACTTGTTCGTGTGAAATGAAAGACAGTCACAGTTATTAATGTTTATGTGGCAACAACTTGTATGGTTCTTTCCGTACAGGTTGGCCGTTCATTCTGCTATGTCGCGTGTATGCATGAGTATGGGTGTGTGAGTGTTTATGTAGGTATATATGAGTAAATGTCTGTGTGTGTGTTTGTGTGTGTGTGTGTTGTGTGTGTGTGCATTTGTGTGTGTGCGTGTGTGCGTGTGCATGTGTGAGTGTGTGTGCGTGCGGACGACAATGAGGATCAGTTGTTCCATCAGGTGGGTAGACTGCTTCTTAAGTTACGTTTAAGTGGTTGGGTAATCCGGAGAAACATGTGCGCTTAGTATAATTCTCAGACAGAATCAGTGACACGAGCGGATGACAAGAATGTCCATTTTAGAATTGTAGGCACAATCTTCCATACCAGCTTCTGTATAGTTTCCCAATTTAAGTCACAAGGTAAGAGACGACATGATTCTGATAGGAAACATTTGGCCAATACTTCATGCAGTGTGATCGAAACCGGGATCTCGTTTTAAGAA